>NC_080682.1:76576759-76877555 GCF_030445035.2 Dasypus novemcinctus | reverse complement strand
ACAATGAACAAAACTGAAATATCAGCTCACTTTCTTAGGAAGGAAAGGTAGAAGGAAGATGAGACTGACTTTCCATCAACCACCCCCACAATGGCCTCGAAACAAAAAAGCTGATGTAAACTATCACTTTCCAAAGTCTTTCACAAAGTGAGGTCCATAACTACTAAAACCATGGGCATTATATAAGAAAAGTTTCCTTTAACTCTTCCAGAGAAAGGTGCATTTCTTATTTTATGCATTTCCATGGTCCTTCAAATATCAATGGCTGGAACATCTGATTTCTATTCAAACTCTGCTTTAGTACGTACTTTTTAATACCCATCTTGTACTCCCAGCATAGAAATAACCAAAGCAACATGAGCAGAGGGGCAGGAGGAGCCCCTTACCCAGCCTAAAACCCCTGCCACTGGTTCATATCCTGAGCAGCTGTGAGGTGTTGCCCTGTGGCCACTGGCACCAAGGACCACTTGCTTCAGTGCTCTCTGGGACTTCTTAGAGAGGTGAAATGGGATAAAGTGGATCTTCAGTCCATCCCACCCTTGCCATTTCTGAGGGTCCCAAGAAATACCAGCAGTGAAGGAATCTATGGGGACCACCAAGCTTGGGCCTAACTGTCACCTTCAGGGAACTCACAGATGCCAGAAAGTTGCCATCAACTATCACGTCCCCACTCACTCCAAATGGCTCCATAACAAAGGAAGAAGAAAAGGGTTTCACTGGTGAAGGGATTTCCCAGGGAATCATAAGTGGTCCAGAAAATAACCAAATTTGATTCTAATTGCTTCTCCACAAGTGGACAAACCTGTGCAGCCCCCTAACCTTCAAAGTGTATATGAATAACATAATTGATGTAACTCAGTTATTAGAGAACATCAATTGTACTGCATGGCTGGATACTAGTTAGACTGGCTGATTTTAAGTGATAAAAAAACACAAGAAGAGCTATGTTGGACACATGATCATAGTACTAGCGGTGATAGGAAAAGAGAGGGTCTAAATATGTGAGCAAGCCTGGGGGACTCAAAAGCTCAGATACAAGTGAAAATACTTGTGATAGGATTCTTGCTTAAATAATTTATAACTTTGTTAACATGAGTCTGAAACTCTTTAGCTTCTTAACTTCTTCCTCTTCCCCACAAAAACTGCTTTAATAAAACCAGTTTTGATAACACAAAGTTTCTGAAGAGCAAAGTCTTTGCTGCACTGGAGAAGGAGCAGTACCTTAAAGGAATACTTGCGACTTATGCGATCCTCAGGGGCCACAGGTGAGATCACATAGCTGGGCAGCGGTATGCTCCCGAGGACCACTTCTTCTCGGCTGTCTTTGAATGGAAAAGCACATCAGAACGACATTCTGTAACACCTCCTGGGCTGGTCCATCCCACTGCTCTGGTTCAGGGCTCCTCATCTCTCCCCAGAACTACTGCAATCACCTTTTAACTGATCCCTCATTCGGAAGCTCTCTGGGGATCTTTGTGCTAATGCTGGAGCTACAAAGGTGAATGGGACATGGTCCTCTCCCCAGTTGACAGGCATATAAACACACAACTCAAGCAGATGACTCCTGAAATAGAGCATTGTACCAAGTGCTGCAGGAATACAGAGGCAGGAGGAGCACACTCTGGGGAAGTTGCAAAGGCCTCAGAAGATGAAATTTAAGTTGTGTTTTAAAGGATAGGGAAGAACATTCTGGGTAGAGCAAATCTCATAGGCAAAGTGACAGCATGTGTGAAAATCTTACCTTCTACTTCTATTCACTCTTTCTTCCTCATTAAGAGGGGCAACTTCCTACTAAAAAGCTGGTCCTGTCACTCTCCTACTCCAAGGCACTTGCTGTTTCCCTAATGGACATGGAATGAAGCCCAATTTCCTCTGCTGGCAGGTTGGCCCTTACCTACCTCCTGAGCTTTATCTCCTAGTACATCCTGCATCCAAGACTTGCTTGGGCCACCCAGGCCTGTCATTCCTTCTTCTGCTTCTAGAACTTCACTCAAGTGTTTTCCTCTGCCTGAGATGCTTGTCTTCCCCCTAAAAAGCCCAATTCAAATCCTATCTCTTCTAAGAAGTCTCCCCAGATTCTCCAACATGGAATTAACTTCTAGCTCCCTTGAACTGCCAAAGCACTTTGGAGATCTTTTAAAGGACCCATCACAGTCTAGTCTTGTCTTAAAAGTAAGCCTCCATGTTTTGAGCCTCACTTCTCTGTCAATACTGTGCAATCCCGACTTCAGGAACTGCAGCTCCATCAATGTTCATATGGCCGAATCAATTCAACAGTTGCCCAACAACTGTCACAGAGGATAAATCCAGATAAGAAGTTATAAAATACAAAATTATAAAATACCCATATGTAGCAGTTTGATATTATTGATGAATTCCAAAAAGAAATATTGGATTATGTTTGTAAACTGATCTTTTCCTCTGGGCATATTAGATTATATTGGATTCAGAGGTTTACTTGAATAAGTAATTATGTAAACCTCTTGTGCCACTAGGGTGTTGAGTTCCCACCCTTTGGTGGGTGGGGAATCACAGATAAAAGGCATGGTAAAGGACAGAGTTAGGTGTTTTTGATGTTGAGTTTTGATATTGGAATTTGATGCTAAAGCCTTAAGCTGGAGCCCCGGGAAGAAAGGAACACTACACCTGGAAAGAAGCAAGCCCTGGGAAGAAAGGAACCCAGGAAGCCTGAACCCTTACAGACGTTGGCAGCCACCTTGCTCCAACACATGAAAACAGACGTTCATGAGGGAAGTAACTTATGCTTCATGGCCTGGTATCTGTAAGCTCCTACCCCAAATAAATACCCTTTAAAAAACCAACCAATTTCTGGTATTTTGCATCAGCACCCCTTTGGCTGACTAATACACCATACATCCCACCTCTCCCACTGCCTCAAAGGTATACCTGTGCTCCAAGAGCAGCAGAAGCTAGGACAATCCAGATCTTGATGCCCTAAGTGGCATGCAAACAAAATTCTATTTATTTTGACCCCACAGATGGAACTTCCTGTGCCAGAACTTGTAAAACTCAAGTCACCAACCATTCACGTAATATATAAAACTGAATACTTTGGTGGGAAATAGGTTTCCAACTAGCTCCGGCCACTGGTACCACCCCTGGATTTGAGAAGACAATCACCTGAATTGCCACTCCCCACCCCCAGCACAAAGAGCCCTTGGTGGCCTGAGTCTCAGCTCACCTTTGTAGTAAAATAAGCAGTAATCAGCAAGCACAAACCACCTCCTTTTCCACAGCCTCATCCCAGAACTGTCCTGCAAAACAAAGAAAACCAGTCAGGGAAATGGCTGAGCATACTGCCCTTTCCCGCCCTTCATACACAACCTTATTCTAGAACTAAGACTTGCCCATATTCACTCTTTCTTTCAATAAATCAGTGAATATTTTATTAAGTAGCTGTTAAATCATTAAAATATAGATTCAGTGATAGTTTATCCCCACCCTACCTCCCAGTTTTTTTGTTGTTGTTGTTCCCTGGAAATAGATTAGAAACAGAAAGGAAAATATGAATTCAAAAATATGTCTTCCATTAAGAAAGGAATCTTTTTTTAAACAAAAATGTATTTTTAAGTGTTCTTCTATAAAATACCTTCATTTTTGCTGATTAGAAAATTGAATTCACATAGTGCTGAACAAAGAATTTAAGTCAGATAATTTAATCAACTGTTAATTAATCTTCCACAAGAGACTAATTTTGCTGCTGTGCTTTCCTTTTACTTAGGATAAAAAGATTTGGATTTCTTGCTATCAAATTGTCTCATGACAAGAATCTGGCTTTACTCATCTGAAATGTAAACCTCTATATTTAGTAAAAACTTTTTAGGTAATTGTGATAAGTCAAAAAGTATGGCAAGGATAGAAAAACAGCAGTGTTTTAGGCCAGTTTTCTCCCAAACCTAGGAAAATGCCAGAGCAGCTTTTAGCTTTAGAGGTAGCTGTTCAAATTCGTCTTTTGCTTTCCTTCTATAGATGTTTTTGACAGGATTGAATTAAAAAAAAAAAAAAGATAATTTTTAAACCTAAATGCATGAAGTTTGTTCATCTTCCACTTACTGAAATGCTAAAAAGAAATTTAGCTTGGCAAGTTCCTGCATTTATCATTTTTATCTTCTGCAAAGTGACCAGATGATCTGTGAAGGAAGGAAATGAAGGAGACATAGTCTCTGGTCCTAGGAGCTCCCAGCCTAACCATGACCAGAAGATCAGAGACAAATCAACTGGGGACAGAGATGAAGAACGGTTTTAGGAGAGAGAGTGAACTGAGCACACTGACAGAACACATGTGGGAGGAGAAGCTGGTGATGGTGCTCAGGTTTTTTAAACTGAGTACCTGGGAGAGCAGTTGGTACCATTAACCAAGATCCAGAAAAAGCAAGTTAAGGGAAAGAGATGAGGAGTGAGGAGATATGATTTGAAATCTGAGGTTCTAGGGGGCTAGATATACGGGCTAGGCTTGGCAGAGAGGAAAAGATGGAATTTTACAGCCAAATGATAACAGAGACTCAATATCAGAAAGACAAGTGCTGGTAGAATATTGGCAGTATGGTGGGATTCATGCTGACCCACCTGTACTATGGCATGGGTCCCAGGGCAACCAATAAATTGATCATGCGGGTTTTGGAAGGGAAGCTATAGCCATTGAGCAGACAGCCCACTCATAAAAATGAACAGCAAATTGTTCGTCACAGTGGGCAGAATCTACCTGTTTCAGACAAACTCAGGAACAGAAAGCTTATGTGACTATCCCCAGATCCGTGGGGCCAGGGCAAGGAAAGAAATCAGGAAGAGCAATCTCCCCCCACCTTCACTCCTCCACCTCCTCACCTGTTTGTGCAGCCAGCCCCTCACCACCACTGGAACGCTGGGGTTCCTCCGAATGGCGTGGTCCCTCTTTCCAAAGCTGTGGACTTTATTGCTAGACTTTATAATCTAGGAGAAAGCAGACTTGAGCTCTAGCAGCAGGAGGGATTCGAGCAGATGCACAAAAAGGCACTTCTACGTAAGGAGCGCTGAGGGTTTTCTCTGCTCCCACTCCAAGCGACAGCACCCCTTGATTAGAAGTACAGGGAAACAGGGAGCAGACATGCACATGGCCACAGCATTCTCATTAAGAGGTGAGCCAGGACCTGGCAAGCTTCCAGCCTGGGCCACAGAGAAAAAAAATTAAAGGGGCCTTTCAGTCAACTTTCATGAGCAGCTACTGGCCCTGATATGTCCTAGTGCTTTCTGGAGAAACCTGTATATTTTGGTCACAAATTTTGCCAGTTTCCAGATATCCCTCCAAAGGGGTTCACCCATCTGCACTCTGCCTTTCTCCACAATGCTGGGCTTTCCCCTGCTCCTCAGGCAGTGCTCCTACAGCATGGGCACATGAACTTCTGAGCCCTACTCAGGTCACCCTTCCTTGGGCCCATCTGCCACTGACTCTGCCAGGCTGTCTCTAACACACATTCACATGTGAACGGTGGTATGGTCCTCCCAACCCAGGCAAGGAAATGGAAAATGTGTCAGAGGATCCAGACATCAGTCCTGGTTCTCTTAGCAATCACCTATTTTCCTGGACAAGTGCCAATATCCCCTCTTAGCCTCAAATTTCCAGATGTGTGGTTTGGGTAGAACATTTCTTACATGTCTCCCTCACAAAATTACTGTGACGATCATTGGCTCTGGCTACAAAGGTACTTAGCAAAATACAATAGAAAGGAAGGAAAGAACTAGTAGTAAGAGCTCACTTTGGGTCCAGGTTTGGCCTCCAGAGTGGAAGTGGTCCCAGCTGTGGACGTTTCACTGACCATGCTGGACGGCCTTTGGTTTCTCTCTTGCTTCGACATATGTGGATTTGGCCTGTGGGTAGACAAAGGGAAATGCAGTGAGGAAGTGTCAAGCTGCAGGGTGGGAGGTGCAGTCTGAAATTTGTTCTGGGTTAGAACTGGTTGCTGAGCCTCAGAACAACACTGGCCTGATGTTTTGGAGACCTGACTCTGCACTGCAGCCAGAGGGCCACAGAGTCCAACCTGCCCATGTGCTACAAGGAATCAAGAGGATGACAGATGAACACATCTCCACATCCAGATGCCCCATGAGGGGGCAACGCAGCCATCCCTTTCTGTTGTCCTAAGCTCCCCATACTCACTCTTGCCCGGTGTCTTGGTGACTGCTAAACGGGATGGACACGCACAATCCCAATGCTCTCCACAGCAAGAGCAACCCATACCCTTACACATACACACCCCAGTTCCCCAGTTCCCAAAAGGAGTTTATAATTAGTATCAAGAAATCACTTGCGCACCCATCTACACCCCCAGATACTCACAGAGAATCGCTTACATAAATGCCAGTGGGGCTTGCCTCCCAAAATAGACTACTCAACAAAGAGTCCTATTCTGGGAACACTCCATTTGCCCCAAAATAGAGCCATCAGATATTAACCCCTTGTGCCAGGCCTGGAAAGTGGGAAGAAATGAAGCATGCCTTGGGCCCCAACAAGGACCGCCTCAGTGCTTCCCCATCAGCATCCCAGGGATGCGTTGCTTCCCACGGAGAAGCTCAGCCAACCCTGGGAGGACCAGCGCTCTGGGAACATCTTGGTACAGCACCCAAGAGACATCATAGAGGAGTCCTCACCTGCCTCCACAGAGCCCCAGCCTGTACCGGAGGCTTCAGACAAATGGCAGCAAATGCCTCCACACAAATTCAATACCTATCCTTGAACAGCTTGACACCTGATTCCAGACCCTGCCAACTCCAGGATCACTAAGCCTTCCGCAGAGCAGAAGTCCCAGCGTTCTGTGCTAAGTTGCCCACTGCCCTGATGGGTAACAGGATCCAGGTGGGTGGAGGCACAGCAAACTGCAACAAGCTGAGGGTCTTTGCTGGAAAAGTGGAGAAAATCTGATTTGAAGGTCTGGGCCAGGATCCTCAGGAGGAGGAGATGGAGATCCAGGCAGGACACAGCTGAGGAAGAAGCACTCTGGACGTCCTCTGACCAAGCTGACTTTAGGGAGATGCTATGCGGGGAAATCCTAGTTTCCACCCTGGAATTACGCTGCTTCCTCAAAAACCGCTGCTGCTCGGAGGACAAGTGATCCTTTCCACGCACTAAGACAGAGGCCCGATACCCGGAATCCTGGAGACGCTCTTTGCAGAAGTAGCCATGACCACCATGCTCTCCGAGCTATGCCAGTAGCAGGACCGCTGTGATGGGCACCAGCTTGCCAGGGGGCCGGGCACTGCTGGCTGCTTGGCAGCTGGAGGTGTGAGTTCCAGCAGGCAGAAAGATCACTGGCTCCTTATCAGCGCAGGCACTCACTCCAGATTCCCCGCCCCCGGTTTCCATCCCAGCCAGACTTTTGTTACTGTTCCCCTCTCGGAGAATGTCACCACACTCAGCCGGCTTGCTGCTGACAGAGGCTGTGTGCAGAGGAGAGCTAATCACCAGGCGGGGGTGGGAAGGGATCTAAAGGCTGCCTTGTCCACCCCCTGCCTCCAGGCGAAACTATGTCCAAAACATCTTCCTGGCACCTGATCTTGCCTGACTTCGGATTTCCAGAAGTTAAGGCAAGGTATGAGAAGTTGTCTTGGTTATGGTGTCTCGCTCTCCAAACTGGGCACGAGGTCCAACGCAAAAAAAAGGCTTGTTTGGGATTTTATCATGATTCTCTCCCACTTAAGATACTAATAGAGGCTGGTTATAGAATATTTTGAGAAAAAGAGGAGAGGAAAAAATATCACCCATAGTCCTGTTACACAAAGCAAAAGCATTTTTAACAGTTGGTATATTTATTTCCACTCTTTTTATATATCTGGCATTTTGTTTGTTTTCTGAGGGGGGAGTTGCTTTTATGTTTTCACATAATTGTGATATTATACTGTGTTTATGACTTTTATCTTGATTTAAAAAAATTATTGCAATAGAAATATTTCCCCCATTAATCACCATTTAAAATTAAATGGTATCGCACTCTATCGACTATATGCCATTCTCCCTCTGTAGGATAAACAAAAGACTATCTAGTTAATGCTTAAATTGTACAGAATTTCTATTTGGGTTGAATGTAAAGTTTTGGTAATGGGTAGTGGTGATGGTAGTACAACACTGAATGTAATTAGGAGTACTGAGTTATATGTGTGTGATTAAAAGGGGACATTTTAGGTCATATATGTTACTAGAATAAAAATTAAAAGCAAAAACATAGGAACGAAAAGAAAAAAAGACCAGAATAGAGGGCTACCCTTGCCATTTCTTTACATTACGATCCTGGGTGCTAATCACCGCTACTGTATTCTAACCCCACATCACCTCCCCACACCAGCTTCTGGGATGCTAACTGGCTGGGGAGCTCCTCCCAGCCCAAAACGTGGGAAGAAAGATAACTGTCCTGCAGCCGTGGGTGGGTGAGGGAGGAAGAGACCACCACCACCTAAGAAGCCAGCTCAAAGTGGCCCTAGCACTGGACTTGAGGGAGAGACAGTGATGGATAGGGGAGGAGGAGGAGGAAGAGGAAACAAATGAAGACAACTCCATCACTGCTCAGTCACACCCACAGAAAGCTGGCTTTTTAGGAATGATGACTAATTTCCAAACTAAACATACCCCAGAGAGGGGACCCTGTTGTCTCTACAAAAAACTGTCTTCACCATCAGACCTGGTGAACTGGACTTCCAGCTCAAGCAATAAAAGACCACTATCTGGCAAAGTTTGAAAGAAACAGGCACATCCAGCTACCCACGTGGCCATGTAACAAAATCTGCCTTCAGAGAGGCTCCCTGAATCTCCTCACTGTGGGTAATGTTCTCTTATTCCTCCAGGGTGAGTATGGGTTTTGGAAATAACTAAAATTTTCTGAAATTACAACTAGTTAAAGAACAAAAAAAAAAAAAAAAAAAGGAACGTGGTGATGCTTGGTTGGGGGCTCCTTTTGGTATCCAAAGATGGCATATGAAAAGAGTCTCAAAAATAATTTTCTCACTTGGGATGAAAAAGCCGAAAAACTGGCTCCAATGGAAATTCCTGGGGGCCATTTACCATAACATTTTGAGCAATGGGAACATCGATGGAGTGTGTGTGTAGCCTCCTAACACAACATACTGAGAAGGACATCACTCACGTCCACTGTGGAACATTTCCTTCTATTACATCTTACAGGTATGTTTTCCATTGAAGAAGCTAGTGGGGCAGATGCTGATTTGCTCTTAATTCCAGTCGAAATGTGTTCTCATTAGAGGTTTGAGGGAACAACCATTCCCCCCCCCCCCAGAAGAGCTTGTGCCCCAAAGCTGAGCAACTGTGAAAGGTGGTTCAGTTCTCCAAAGCCACAGGATGCCCTGAGGTACATGAGTCACATGGATCCTGGGAGAAGAGACCAAAAATCTGCACACTCTACGGGAAAGCAGACTCTTGGTGCCGTTAAATAAAATATATTCACTTAAAATGCCTGCTTGCCAGGTTTCTGTGCCATCTGGATTCCCAAAGTACAGTGGGATGATCTGAACAAAGACCCTTCTTTCCTTGACTTGTGCTACATGAATGCTGATTATTTTGCTGGAGGGGTGTGGGCTGAACTTCAAATCAGTGAGCGAGAATTTTAACTCAACTCCTTCTCATCTGAAATGACCAGAAGAGCTTAGTACTAGATGAAATCAGTCTGGAAAAGCCCAGTAGGAGAGGGACTCAAAGCTCAAGACCTTGATTCCACTCTGAACATTGTCAAAGATGTCAGATGAACCTGGGCAAGAAGTCACTCTGTCCATCCATTCATTCCCCCACTGATAAAAGAAGCTGCTTCTGCTTCTTGCATATCCAAGATCAAACGAGTACACCAGCAGATGTAGTAAGAAAGAGAAGTTATAATTTTGGCAGCCATTTTTTCATGTTGGGTTTGAATTTAGGTGAGGTTTGGCTGCCTTCTCAGTCAACAGTGTGAACTGGAACAGAAGAAGTGGCATCACAGCAAAACTTTTCCCTACCCTGTCACTGTCACAATAGATAGGTCACCAAGACAAGCACCACCAAACCTTAGGGCCTGGTATCTCTCCCTGATGACAAGGTCAAGCAAGCTGAGGGACTGGGCTATACCTGTCGAGCACCTACATGCCAGGCACTTTGCCTACACTTTCTCACTTAGCCCTGCAAAATTAGTTTTACCATCTTCCATTTTATGGATATAGGAAACTGAGACTCTTGAGAGATGATGACTTGCCCAAAATAGGAGCTCAACTCCAAAACCTGGGCTTTGCCATCCCATGGCAAATCCCAAGGTCTGACTGAAGCAGGCTTCTGCTCTTAGCCCCAAGACCAATCCCCAAATTAAGAGGGTCCTGGGTGGTGGGAAGAGCGATAGCCCAGAAAAACTGGGTCTAAAGCAAAGCTCTGCAACTTAGTGACTCATCCACAAGTCACATCACTTCCCTGGGCTTCAGTTTCCTCTTTTGCAAAATGAAGTTAAAACCACCTTCCAGTCTTACAAGGTAGCTGAGTGGATTGAATGAGCACTTTGGAAACCCTGAAGCATGGCACTAAATGAAAAACATTATTGGATACTGCTACCAATGGCGACTCCAAAATGTAAACCCCAACTACATTTTATTTTTATTTCTAAGGCTCTTCCCTCCAAAAACCTCAAGATACCAAAAATTAACTTCTAAGCAACAATCTTTTCTATAACCGAACCCACAAAAACCCTTATACAGAACTTCTTTAAGGTGTAGTAACCCTGTGACTGGGGGATTTAGTTCCTACTCTTTCCCCAGTAGAACAATAATGTCAAGAGTCAGAGCTATGGTAGGGCAGTAGGGATCTTTCATTGAGAGGACATCATTGAATGACACCTGCATTCCATTAATTTCTGGAAAAATAGCCCCCAAATTCATCCTTTATCCTCAAGGATTCTACACAGAGCTAATAGTATTGAGCTAGAGAGAAGGGGTACCGAGGGCATAACCACAGATATTGGTGCGTTTTTAAGGGGCTTACACACACCACCTAAAGGGCTTGGAAAAAGCAACATACAACGAGAAGCAAGAAAAAAAAGGAAGTTATTGTCCCAAACAAGCAGACACCTCCACACTCCCTCTTCCCAGAAAGAGACACACACAGACAGGCCGCCAACGCGCCCTGTAAACTCGCAGCACCCTGGGGGAGGCTGTCTGACACGGGTTTTCATTCAGTAACTGATTCAACTATGGCTTTCTGTGTTCCTTCACCTCCCCCCTCTATCCTCTCTTAAACACAGGCTCCAGCTCCTCACCCCACCCCACCTCGCTCCACCAGGGAGCTGGAAGCCAGCCCAAAAGGCAGCCTTCACCTGGTATGAAACAACAATAACAACAACCAACCTGAGCCAGTCTCAGGCTTTCAACCCATCTACGTCAGAGCTGTGCAACCCTGGGCCAGTGCCTTCTGCTGTCTGTGCAGGAGAACCAGGCCTTGACGTCTACGGTTCCTTCCCTCTCTGAGGAGCTGTTTCTGAAATGCCACAATTCTAATCCGAGCCTGTGACAAACCCTCTTCCTCTCTATCTGTTCCTCCTAGCTTACCAAGCAGGCCTTCTTTCTGCTTCTAAATGGAATTTTCTAAGAGAGAACTGAGCACTTCCCAGACTAGGGGCAGGTAAACGAAAAGGACAAGAAGGGAAGCCACAGGAAAAAGGAACTTCCCTTCCACATGCAGCAAAGCCACTACTGCAGCGTTTTCACCCAGCACAGACAGAGCCAAAGACGCAGTTGCTGTGTGGCGAAGACTGCGTTTTCCCAACGCCAGTGCCCCTTCAGAAACATCAAATCAAAAGCCAAGTAAACGCCCAGGTGTTTGAATGAACTTAGGGCATCATCACCATCGCTTCCCTACCTGCGACTGTCACAGGCGGCATCTCCTAGTCCAGGGAGGAAACCTGAACCATCAAGTTTCTGCATCTGCTTGCCAGGTGTTTCCATGTTTCCCCATTTTTTCTGCTGCCATGGCAACCAAATGCAACAGGCGGAGCTAGACCAAATGCAACAGGCGGAGCTAGACCAAGTCTGCCAGTCTCTAGAGAATAAGGTGCTGGCTCTATCAGCCACAAACAGCAAAACATCAGCTTTACAGCCCAGTGATCAGCAGAGGAGCAACAGGACAGACTTCTTCATGGAGCTTAGAGTTTTAGTACCTCCCTGTGCTCTAAGTCTCTTACTGGGAGCTTTAACCAACTTCAGACTGCAGGCATGGGAGACAGCCGTCTCCTAGCAACAGACGACATACTACCTGCAGGCTCACAATCAGCACATGCCTTAGGAAAGTTCTGCCCTGCAACTTGCAAGGTGAACCCCTTTAGCAAAGAGGTCAAAGGGCAGTAAGGAAATTCTTACCTAAGCAAGATAAAATAATTTTAAGTGGTATACTCCTACCACCACTCAAAACATTCCAGGCAATGTGTTCCTTTTACAAACAATCCAGTGAGAAAACTGAGGGCTGCTCAGACCCCAATGGTAGGAACAGGTTAGAAACTCCAAGGCAATCCTGGGAGCTTTGCAGCTGGCTTCTTGGTGCAACAGCAAGCTTCTGAACTTCCAAAGACCATACACTCTCTCAGCCTTGGGCTTCACCTCAACATCAAATGCTTGACAGAGCCTGGGGATCGGGGCACACAGTCTGCTGTCAGTCGGCTGCCAGAATTACCAACCCAAGAACGCTTCGTTCCTCTTCCCCAAGAGCTGCAGAGGTGGGCCAGCAGCTTCCCAGGCAGTGAAGCACTGAAGAGAAACGCTCCTGTGTGCCAAACACCACAACTACAGTCCTAGAGGTTCCTGATCCCAAAGGTTAGTGCTCTAGGACAGGGGTTCTTAACAAGGGGTCCATGAGCTTGAAGTGAGATTCAGAAAAACATTATTCTTATGGGAACGTGTTGGTGCGGGTGTGATGTGTTTATTAAGTAAAACACAGTATAGTGTGGACTTAGTAAGGGGTCCGTGGTTTTCACCTGACTGGCAAAGGGGTTCGTGGAACAAAAAAGGTGAAGAACCCCTGCTCTAGGAGGATCCTGGTATGTGGCCCTTTATGCACAAAAGATCATAATACAAGAAGTCACTGAGAATCATGGAAGAAGCTTAGGAAGAAAAGCACAAATGATCCAGTAAATGGAAATTAGGCCCTGTAATAAAAGACTTGAGAATAATTTCTGGAGAAAAGACCCTGGCATCTTTCAAGCAAGTATCAGGTTATTACAGGCTGAATTTCATTACTGCAAATACAATTACAATTAAAATCTCTACATACCTGTAAACCACTCAGTCAGCACATTAACATTTGAATACAGTCAAGGAAGGGCATTATCCTTTGATGACCAGTGAAGTGAGAGGCAATATAGCGTAGTGATTAGAGGCACAGTAGCTGGCATAGACTTGCTGGATTTGAATCCTGGCTTTCCACACTGACTAGCTGTGTGACCTTTGACAAGATTCTGTGCCTCGGTATCCATGATAATGCTACTTTCCTCATAGGATGATTGTAAAACTAAAGTAATAAATATAAAACCCTTAGAAAAGTACCTGGCACATTGTGAGTGTTCTAACTGCTATTTAGAATAATAAAAATTATTATTAATGGAAAATGCCAACTCTTATTCTAGTAGATAGACTACTGCCTTTAATGCTAAAGACGAAATTCTAGCTCTCCAAAACAAGGTATGCTGGAAAGTCTCCTTTACAGAAAATTATGGATTGCTTAATTTGAAATTTGCCTGCCTATAACTTCTAGCCATTGATGTGACTCCTGCTTTTCTCAGCTACATGGCAATCATGCCAGCCCTTGTTGAAGACTTTCACCACATCCACCTTCATCTTATATCCTGCAGACTACGCATGAAGGGTCACAAGACAGGGTTTCCAGCCAGACTTCTCACCATCAGGGTCACCCTCCTCAGAAGAATCTCAATTCCTTAACATCCCTCTTTGAATTTAGTATCCAGATCACAGTGTTTGGTGCCAGGCATGCTGAATTACTACCCCAGAAAAAACATGTTCTTAATCTTAACGCATTCCTGTGGGTGTGAATCCATTGTAAATAGACCTTTCAAAGATGTTATTTTTAGTTAAGGTGTGGCCAACAGAATCAGGAGGAGTCTTAATCCTATTCCCAGAGGCCTTCAGAGAAGGCCACAGGGAGAAAGTCACAGGGAGGAGAGGAAACTGGAAGTCAACTGAACCTGGAAGAGAAAGATGCCACCGCCATGTGCACTGCCAAGTGACAGAAAAGCCAAGGACCCAAAGATGGCTGGCACCCAGCCCCACATTATATGACACAGTCTTCATGAAGAAAGCATTGGTTTGCTCACTCCTCGATCTTGGACTTGTCTTAGCCTCAAAACTGTGAGCCAATAAATTTCCATTGTTTAAACCAACCCATTTCATGGTATTTGTGATCAAAGCTGGGAAACTAAGATACATCCTAATTGCTTCATAAATTTGTATAAAATGAGTAAAGTAAGACCATGCTATACCAGAAACTTCTTCCCCTTTTCCTATACATTGTACTTTTAAAAAACTTTTTACTTTCAAATAACTTCAAACTTACAGGACAATTGGAAAAATAATACACATCCCATACAGAATTCCAACATATCCCCACCCCTACCCCTACATATCCATATCCATCAACTTTAACATTTTGCCACCTTTTTCCTACCTTCCTTCCTCCCTCCCTCCTTTCCTTCCTCACTCCCTTCCTCCCTTCCTCCCTTCCTATGTCCTTCCCTATCGTTATTTCTATTTTTCTATCTTCAGAACATCTGAGCACAGGTTGTACACATTATACTCCTTGAATACATAATACTTCTATGTACCTTTCCTACAAACAAGGATATTCACTTTTTAAAAAAATTTTTGATATACATACATATATATATATATATTTTTTTAAGGATTAATTTTTAAAATTTACTTCTCTCCCCTCTTCCCGCCCCACCCCCTACCCCCAGTTGTCTGCTCTCTGTGTCCATTTACTGTGCGTTCTTCTGTGTCTACTTCTATTCTTGTCAGTGGCCCGGGAATCTGTCTCTTATTTTTGTTGGGTCAACTTGCTGCATCAGCTCTCCATGTGTGCAGCGCCACTCCTGGGCAGGCTGCACTTTCTTTCGCGCTGGGTGGCTCTCCTTACGGTGCCCATTCCTTACGCATGGGGCTCCCCTACACGGGGGACACCCCTAAGTGGCATGGCACTCCTTGCACGCATCAGCACTGCATGTGGACCAGCCTCACACAGGTCAAGGAGGCCCTGGGTTTGAACCCTGGACCTCCCATGTGGTAGGCGGACGCTCTATCTGTTGAGCCAAGTCCACTTCCCGATATTCCCTTTTAATTACCTAAAGTGCAAGTATCAAGCTCAAAACACTTAACATTGATATAAAGCTTACATCCTATATTCTAATTTTTTCTTTTGTCCTAATAATGTCCTCTGAGCCTTTACTAGAACTTTCCCTTCACGCCAAATAGAAACCCTACACTCATATTAATTAATCGTTGCCACTGCCCCCATCTCTGTCTCTCTGTGTTTGCCCAGAGAGATATTTTCTTTGTGGTGACCATGAGGCTTCAGTTTAACATTCTAAATCTACAGCTATCTTGTTTGTTTTGATACCAACTTAAATTCAATAGTATGCACAAACTATGTTCCTACACCCCTCTGTTCCCCACCTTTATTCATGAGCTGAAAACCATTGATTTATCATTACATTTGATGTATTTGTCTTTTAGATAATGTAGGAAATAAAAAGTGAAGTAACATCAAGAATACAATAGTAACGTATTTATATTTATCCATGTCATTATCTTTACCAGAGATCTTTAGTTTTTCCTGTAGCTTCAGTGAATTGTTTAGCGTCCTTTCCTTTCAACCTTCAGAACTCCTTTAGCACTTCTTGTTGGGCTGGACTAGGACTAGCAGTGACTCAGCTTTTGTTTATCCAGGAATGTCTTAATCTCTCCCTCGTTTCTGAATGACAGTTTTGTCAGATACAGAATTCTTGGCTGGGAAATTTTTTGCTTTCAGCACTTTAAATGTCTTCCCACTGCCTTCTTGCCTCCACAGTTTCCAATGAGAAATCAGCCTTTTTATCCACAGAGTCTGGTTTCAAGCTTAAGCTTACTGAAGCCCCCTTCTATGTGACACTTGCTTCTCTCTTGTGGCTTTCAGAACTCTCTCTTTATCGTTGGCATTTGACAGTTTGATTATAACATGGCATAGTGTGGGTCTATCTACATGGAGATGGGCTCTTATGGCAATCCCAAAGGCAGAAGAGGAAACCCAAGGTTATGTGACTAAAATATACCTAAGGTTGTCACTGCAGCCCAAAGAATGATGGGTATCTGGAGGAGACAGTAGGGTGAGCAGAATTTGAGAGTATCTTAGGAGGGATGGGAACAGCAAGTTGTCTAAATCAATGGTTCTCAAACTCTGCCAGCATCAAATCACCCAGAGGGCTTTGCAAAACACAGATTGCTGGGCCCTCCCTGCATAATCTCTAACAGAAGGTCTGGGGTGAGGCCCAGGAATTTGCATGTTTAACAAGTTCCCAGGTGATGCTGGTTCAGAGACCACACTGTGAGAACCGCAGCTCCCGGAGGACTGGCTACCAAAAGCTGGAGCTGGAGGCTCTGGCAAGAAAAGTCAGTTATAACTCTCCAGTGTTTTACTCTAACAGATCTTCTTTGGAGAAGGAAAAGAAAAGAAAAGCCAGTTTTCCTTTTTCTACCTGAGAGCTGATCTCTAAAGACACAAATGGTCTTCTCGGCCTTTTATTCTCACCACATAATGATACAGGACAAAAATAAGCTCCTCTAAAGGAACAAAACAGGAACCTCATTCATTTCCACACTAAAAAATAAAATATTTTCTATGGGGGGAAATCATGCCTCACTTACACTCCAATGCTCCCCCAAGGAGTTAAGCACAGGAAGCAATTTAGATAATTGGCTGTAGCCTCCCTCTCCAACTTTATCTCCACATTCCCCTTCACAAACCTCTACCACTGGTCAGGCTTCTTGCCCTCTGACCCACCAGAGCTGGTCACACCTACCCTAGCTGTGAATGACTCCCACACACGTGTACACACATACTGATCTTCCCTTATCTAAATCCTTCCCCTTCCTCCAGTTCAGGGCCAGATGCTTCAAAAAGAGTCTTCCCTCTTCACCCCCTTCACAGTCAATTATCAAGCCCTGTCAATTTAATCTCCAAATATCGCCACTCTAACTGAATTGGTGCATATCCCCTATGCTCTACCCTCTCTCTCCTCTAGCTCTTTGCCCAGCCTGCACCCCTGAATAGACAGGTCTCAATTTAAACAGCATCCCTTTCAGGGATGGAGAGGCTTTCTGTGGGTCCTAAACCAGGTTAGAGTCATCCTCTTATCAACTCTCATTGAACCCTATGTTTCTTCTGTCATAAACAAATATCACATTTGAGCTCTCTTGCTTACTTATCTATCTTCCCTACTCAACAAAAGTTCCGTGAGGACAGGACCACATTTGCCTTGTTTGCTGCCGTAACTGCAGAGTACAGCACAGACCTTAAACGGTTCAAAGGGATTAATTCTTGTTTAATGGATAAAAGCAGGAACGGTCACATAAGCTCATAAGCCTCCTCCCTAAATCTCAATGCCTGATGCACCTCCTGCCTATCTTGGGGGTCAAGGAATGTCTCAAGCACCCTCTCTGACCTCTGGGAAATGGAATCTAGTGGGAAGAAGTTACTCTTGAAAAGAAGGTACAACTTTTGCTTAGAACTAGAAGGAATTGAGAGCTTTTGATAGGATACAAGAGGCTATCCTTTCTGAAAGAGATGAAGTCTTCTGTTAAGAATGAGAGGAAATGGGGTTGTATCTACTTTGATGGCTCTGGAGTTCAGTGCCATGTCAGTGGGCCCCACTTTGGAATTTGTGTTCCTGTGATGGAGTTGGATTCAGATGTGCCTCTCTACACATGCCTCTTCTGTCACTTTTACTGAACCTGTGGTTGGTGCTAGGGTTGGTGCATACTCAGAAGATTTGAATTTCTGGACTGGCCATGTGCCAGCTGGGACCTGAGGCTCAGCAGATTTGTAACTCCTACTCTCTGGTTTGTTGGACTTACCTAGGTCAACTAACAGGGAGGTGAAGATGGTCAACCACCACACCATGGAACCAAGAGTGCCCAACTGCAAGCAGGAGAACTGCATCCATCATCCATGTGGAATCTAAGCCCCCTCTCGATATAGAGGTGGAGTGGGCATCACCATCCCAGGGTCCCCAGGATGGAGGAATAAAATATGGATTAGAGTGGACTTACTGGTATTCTACTATAGAACTACTGTGACTAGTAATAGAAGAAATTGTAGCACTGGTGTGGAGAAAGTGACCACAGTAGTTGCTGAGGGCAGGGAAAGAGAAGAAGAGATGTGAAGTGGGAGGATTTTCGGGACTTGGAGTTATCCTAAATGATATTGCAGGGACAGATGCTGGACATTATATATCCTGCCATAACCCACTGAATGGACTGGGGGAGAGTGTAAACTACAATGTAAACTATAATCCATGCAGTGCAGCAGTGCTCCAAAATGTATTCACCAAATGCACTGAATGTGCCACAAAGATGAAAGAGGTTGTTGATGTGGGAGGAGTGGGGTGAGGGGTATATGGGAACCTCTTATATTTTTTTAATGTAACATTTTTTGGGATCTATGTATCTTCAAACACAAATACAATTAAAAAATGATGGGGGGTGGGGAGTGGGGTATATGGGAACCTCATATGTTTTTTAATGTAATGTTTTGTGTGATCTATTAACTTTAAAAAAAAGAATTAAAAATAAAATAAAATTAAAACCTTTTTAAAAAAAAGAATGAGTGGAAATGGACGAAGACATTCTAGCAGCTATTACTGAAGATGGTAACGTCCCCAGGTAAGTGTTGTAATGGGGTCTCTACCCAGATCTTAAATAGCGCAGAAGGGCACAAAGCACATTATCTCCAGAACGCTTAATGGAAAGAGATGGAACCCACAAGCTTCTGACCTTTAGGATTCTATCATCAAACTCATTCCAAGCTGGAATCTGGGGAATCCACTGGAATCTGGGGAATCCACATTCCAGCTCCATCTTTACACAGCAGTTCTTTCTCAGTCGAGGAGACAAGATGATCTTTACCTTCCATACACTCTCTCTTTAACAGTACTAATGCTTCCAAAGTCAGAACCCCAAATCCCAGAGTCTGGCCATCATAGTCCATGGACCATGAACACCGAAATTATTTAGCAAGCAGCCTCAGACTAAGGTAGAGGTTGGAGCTGAATTAAGTAAACACCACTCTGAGGAGTACAGACCTTCTAGTCTGGTTAACTTGGGCTGATATCTTGGTTCTTCTCCTTCCAGCTGTGTGGCATTGGGCAAGTGACTTTACTTCTTCATCTCCTAAAGGTGATGATGATTACAGGGTACCAGAGGCAGGGGTGCAGTGGGGAATTGGGAGTTAGTGTTTAATGGGTACAGAGTTTCTGTTTGGGATGATGGAAAAGTGTTGGTAGTGGATGGTGGTTATGGTAGCATATTGTGAATTAACACACTGAGTTGTATACTTGAAAGTGGTTAAAATGGGAGATGTTATGTTCTATTTATGTTACCACAAAACACTGTTTTTAAAGTAAAAATATAAATAAGTAAATAAATAAATAAGAAAAGGTGACGATGGTCTACCGATTGGGATTATTGTATTAAATGTGATATGCAGTAAAGCCCTCAGCACACTACCTGGCATAAAGTAAACATGCAATGAACATTTAAAATTATCTTAATTTTAGACTTCTAGCTTTGAGAGCTCTGTAGGATAATGATTCTAAGGTGAAAACACAATAGAGATGAAATATGTTTGGAATTTGCTTCATAATAATCCAGGGAGGGGAAAGAGTATAGAGGAAACAAAATTATGTAAGTCTTAAAAATTGTTGAAGGTGGATGATGAGCACATTAGATTCATTACCATCCCTCCTTACTTTCGCATATGTTCAAAAATTTCCATAATAAAAAGTATAAGGGCATAAGTATTAGGGGAGGGAAGTGCTGTAAAACATAAATGTCTAAAATTAAAGATTATATTTGGTCTAGGTGACTGAACAGAGGAAAATGATTTGGAAAAACAAGAAAACAAAAAAGCTCAAGGCCAATGTCCCTTTATTAGCCTCTTAAACGGAAATGCTGTTCTCCAAACAGAAATATCTCAGATGAAGGGAAGGGAACATACGTTTCACTGCCTTTTGGGGGGGTTGGGGAGTGTGAAGAAGAACACGGACGCTTGGGTGATATATGCAGTTTTAAGTAGACAAGCTCTGGGTAGTAGAACCTGGCTCTGTGAACCACAGAGGCCCTGGTGAAATAGGGCTGAAGAGTAGGAAGGTTCCTGTGTTAGGGAAAGCAAACAAAAAGAATTCAAAATGGTCAGGGACAGGTCTCCCAAACCCAGGTCTTTCTACACCCTGGCTTTTGACTCTTACTGGAGAGTCTCGTTTAGCTCTGGCTGAGGCTATATTTAAGGGATTTTTACACCAGATGAGTGGGTCCTCTCAGAGCACAGCTAGTGTGTTAGATGACACTTCAGTAAACCAGGTATATTTGGGTCCTAGAGTTTTTGAGAGGCTCTGACAATACTAGTCACAGCAAATCCCAATATCATCTCTATTCATACATATCTTTCCACTGAAAGAAGTCTGAAGGTTGAAAACAATCTTGCATTTCATTTTTAATCAAACCCACTCTAGCCCCTCTCTCTGAGAAAGAAAATAGTCCAGCAAGTTTCTCTTTCAGCAAATGCCCTTAAGTTCCATAACTCTGCCTGAATGAGGAGAACAAATATAAGTACTTACTCTTCCTGAAGAATGAATTCACTATTTTCTGGAGAAAACTGCCCAGTCACAGGATGCCTAAACGCTGTGGTCTGCTGATTATGGCTAAAGGGAGAGAGGGAAAGAGAAGTGATGAATGAGAGGGCATATAATGGAAGGGATTACAGACACAATGACAGGTCAGTAATGTTTGGGGACCCCTAATCATCAAAGATTCCAACCAGGATAAGAAAGTGGGGTCTTTTTTCTCTAAAACACACTTGTCTGTCAGAACTCAGATGCATTTAAAAACCAAGAACTTCCAGCTCAGGTGACAAAGCCCACCAAAGAGGCAGGGATTTTTTTCCCCTAAGACAAAAATTTAATGAAAATTTGTTATTGGGTATATAATAATCCATAGGGTTAACTAGTTTACATGGGATTGTAGTAGAAATTTAAAACAGAAGCAGATGTAAATGTTACATATTATCATCATCAGATTCATCATCTTCCTTCAAAGATTCCTTAGCATATTTCTCTGCTCTTCCCTTATATCTTTTTGGAACAATTTCGTGTCTTCCTTTAGTTAATTCACCAACCCAACTGAGCTCTAGTTCAAACAGTATCTTTAACTTCATCATGTACTATGTAAATTATTTTTGCAACTTCTTTAACAACATCACAGCAGGTCATTTATTTCATCTGAAGCTTTTCAATTCTGTCTTTGCAGTTTGCCTGGCTTTACCAACAGCACAGCCCCAATAACCATATGAAACATGCAATGGATCAATCATGTAGAGTTGTGCACCGTCATTTACACTTTAAGACCCTAACATGAAGCTGCATCCAAAAGGTCTAACAGCACCAGAGTGAATAAGCATGAACATACATGGCCACTCTATCTGCAAAATGTTTCAGTGGAATGTTATAGCTAAAGTTAGATCTAAAGTTGAAATCTTCTCTTGCTTTGTCTGCCAAAGAATGAGCATCTGCCAACAAACCTGCTACTGCCATTCCAACATGCCATTCAACACAAAAAGTCATTTGTTGGAACCTTCTTCATAAAGTTTAGAAAGGACTCATTTTTCCTACCCCGAAGACAACACCCTCTTTACATCTGATTCCAGTAGCTTTACTACTATTTTCCACAAACTTCACAGCATATTCAACTTGAAAAACTCTGCCATCAGGAGAGAATATAGAGGCTGACAGGTCATAGTCAGTGCTGGTAGAGCTCACTGTGCTAAAACCACTGGATTGTCCAGGGATTTTAATTCTATGGAAGTTTTGGCTCCAAGAAGACACTCCATCTTAGAGACATTCCATGAAGTACTTACTTCAACAAACTGAGAGGTGGACCAAAAATTAGTTTAAGATGGCACAAGCTAAAACAAGAATGAAAGAAAACAGGCAGCACTTTCAACAGCTTTCAACAATGTGAACCAAGGAAGGAATTCTAAGAATTAACCACCCACCCAGAAAATTCTATCTTCTTAAAATTACTCTCCCTACTACGAATTGTCATTTCATTTCATTGACGGGATATAAATGTACGGGCATGACTCTGCAACGTGTCCTGTACAATTTCAACACTGTGGAGTTTCTGTCACCCTGAAGTTAGGAGGACTAGCTTCCATGCTAAGCTGACAGACACAAACAAAATGTGTAGGTGTCTTGTGTATCGACAAAGGCTGCCTCGCTTTTTAAAAAGGGAGGAATTGATTCTGGGGCAGCTGGCTCTAGAGGCTGCTGATTTGCTCCACAAATAAAAGAATACTCTTTATTTAAAATTTTTCCTGGTAACAAAATTAATACATGATCATTTTAGAAATTTTAGAAACTATAGAAAGAAAAAAAGTCACCCATGATCTCACCATCTGGAGCTATATCTGGGTATGTTCTCCTTCTAAGCTTTTTTTTTCCTACTTTTTTTTTTTTAAAAAAGTGATTATACTGTATATAAAACATATATCCTATTTATTTTACTACCTACTAACAGGAAATTTTCTATGTCTTTAAGACATCTTCATTTGAAATAGCTGGACAATAATCATATAAATAAAACTTTTTCTTCACATAACCTTTCAAAAAAATGTTTACTGGACATCTGTGTCCCAGATTTGCTTAAAGTGCTGGGGATATGGTAGTTAACAAAAATGTCCTTACCTTTACAGTGCTTACATTCTAGATAGGTTTACATTTCTCTAACTTTGGGTATTTTAGGTGCCCCGCCTCCTAATATTGTAATTGATACATCATCGAGTATAGGGTTCTTCTGCAATTCAAATAATTTCTTTGGGTAAAGCCCCAGAGATAAAATTACTGAATCAAAAAGTATAGACATTTTTGAAGGCTGCTAATACAGACATTTAAGATGTGTTCACTCTCAGAGTCAAGAGATCACCTCTGTCTGGTAGTGTTAAGATATTAGCCCCATCTTCAAATTGAGCATTGAGTCTCTCTAGAGATTATTAGGTCTAAAACAGCATTACAGAAAGGTTAAAGAAGAAAAAATCTCTAGGCTTACAAACATTTTTTTTCTTACTCTGCTCCTGTGGCCTGGTCAGAGCACTCTGTACTCTGGGATCTGGGATAAGCTAGTTACTGAGATTTAGAGCAGCCTGAATCTTAACAAGCCAAACATGAAGCTGGAGGAGCATGATGGCTCGGCTGCTTTCTGGGTCCTGCAGCTGTGCACCACCTGCACAACACCTTCATTCCTCCCAACCATAGCCAGCCTCTGAATTCCCAGCTCCTGGTCCCAGATGAGCCCTTGCAATCCTATGACCTCATCTGGCAGGCAGGAGCCTGGTCGTCCCAAAAAAAAAATAGGTAAGACGTAAGTATCAAGAGAAGGAAGAGAAGCAGGTCCCCATAACAACTGTTTCAGTACCTTGCACCACATCTAAAGGTTAGACTGTAGTTACACCCAGGTTCTTCTAGAATCATCTCTATTTACCAGAGAATTTGAAAAAACACAAACTATAATCTAAGCCCTCTTTCTGGACTTGCTTCATTCCCACTTAAGGAAAAAAAATGCACTGTTCATAAAGAACATAACAATAAAGCAACAACAACACTAACCACTATTACCTCTAAAGTATGTTACAGTCTACAAAGCATTTTCTTATACTTCCCAGCTATTACCATCATCAACTTCCGTTTTATGAGTGAGGAAATGTGGCTCAGAAAGGTTAAGTGACTTGCTCAGGATAACTTTGGTAAGATGCGATAAGACTGGGATATGAAGCCAGGTCTTCTATTTCTAAATTCTTTGTATGATAATCTACTGTTCCCTTTTCCCTTATGAGTCTGTTTAGTTGGTAACTTCCTGGTCATGATGAGAAAGCCCTAAAGCTTTCAGAGAAACAGTGCTATCTGGCCACTACCCTCCCTCCCTCCTTCTTCCCCATTTGCCCAAGGCCAAAGGTCTGAATGAAAGTGCTTGTGTGGCCCTCAAATAGTCCCCAGTCAGTCTTTGGTCCAGCCACAAGGTCATCTTGGTGGATCTCTGGTAGTTGAGGGCCAAGAGCCAATCTTCTATGCCTAAAGCAATATCCAGCAGGCACTTCACTGACACCTTGCAAACTTAATAGCAACTCCTGTGGCCCTCACCCCCAAGCTTAAATCAGTCCAGAGTCCTGGGCAAATGAATTCAGAGCTGGAAGGTGTAGGCACTAAAATGAATTTTGCCCTCTAACATTAGAAAAAAAGATACTTTTAAAATGTGGACAAAAATTAGCTGCTATTTGATCAGACTTAGAGGTAGGTCCCCAACCTCTCTTCCCTAATACGGATACTGCACTGTCTGCCAAAAGGGAGTTACCAGCCACAGCATCATCACTACCTCCAGCATTTACATGAAGCTGGAAGTGGAGTCCTGCTCATCATCTTAGTTGACCCATTGTCCACTGAAGTAGGCTAAGCAGATATTTTTATCCTCATGTTACAGATAAGAAGACCAAGGCTCTGGGTTGTGAGTAGCTATTTAAAAAGAAAGAAAGAAAGAAAAAAAAGATCCATACATTGAGAAAAAAGATGAACCAGACGAGTACTGCCTGAATACCAAGGTCTTAAAATTGTATTTATCTGATCAAACACACAGGCTTGCTATTAGCAGAGCTTTTGGCTCAACACTCTTTAAGCAAAAGAATATGAGTTAGGTCCCTGTGCTTTTTCATTTGATCTTCCCAAATATTCAGTAAGGTAGGTTTTATGTAACATCACACTAGACTACAAGTGAGGAGAGTGAGGGGAGAGGATTTTCCCACAACCACAGTCAATTCCTGTGCTCCAAAGCCTTTTCCAAATAGTTCCCAATGACTACCCTTCTAAGCTCTTCCCACTTTTCCAGACTCACTAAACACTCACTAAACAAAGGCCATCTATTTTACTTCTAGAACCCCAAAACTATCTGGAAAATGCAAAGTCCTCAGGCTCTACTTGCTATTCCCCACCCCTCAGCTCAGAAATCCCTTGGAGAAGCTCCAACCTTCTCTATTTCCTGATTATAAAACCCATGAAGAATTTCATGTCCTATCACCCTATCTAAAGAAGCCTTTAGCAGGCACAAACACATACCCTGAAATACCTGTTCTTAAACCTGAATTGCCACCTTGCTCCTCGGTGGTGCAGAGATGTCCTGGCTGGAAGCCAGGTGGCTGGCTTCAAGAGAGCACAGAAACTCTCTTCCATACACGGGCTTCTGTTTCTCTTCAGGTGACTAAGAAAGTAATTTTGAAAATGAAGTAAAACACAGCCTATTCTTTGTTGTCATCCTCCTGCCTTCCTCCCAGGAGCACCCCCCTCGAAGTTGAATGGCAGCCAGTCTCACCTGGGAAAGGACCAAGGAACACGGATGGATGGTGACAGAGTAGGAAGAACCCCACGAAGGTGGGCCACTGGAAACCATCCACGTAAACAGACATGTCCTCACAAGCCAGGGCTGGGAAGGACTTAGTTAGTCCTAAAGAAGCCTGAGAGCACACAAGAGACTTGGATAAGAGAATAAAGTGAGGACCAGAGAAACTGGAGATGTATTTGGGCACAATACAAGAAAGATCCCACTGGCAACCACGGACAGGGCTAGCTGAAACGTAAATGAGTCCTACCATTCATTTCTTGCACATTTTTCTCAAGATTAACTTTCTATTCATACAGATTTTGACTACGTGAGCAGTGACTCTGGTTGATTAGACAGTAAGGTTCCAATTACTTAGCAGGCAATTTTTTTTTTAGTGTGGCAAGAAGTCCAAGTATTACTCAATGCAGGAGGTCAGAGCACCCTGATAAATCCGGGATTCTGAAGTGGTCGGATTAGTGTGCTGAGAATGTGACAAATCTGCTCCCTCAGCATGAGCTCTTAACTGGCTTATGCCATAAGGAAGAGTAAAAAGACTTTAAAAGTAATAAAAAATTGTGGCTTAAAAGCCTGCTGAGGGCCTCCATCAGGCACTTCTCATTGGTATGTGAAGCAGCATTTGCCATTCTGCACCTTGTGGCTCCTTGAAGCGACCCCAGAACATTGACCCTGAAGCCACATTCAGCACTGCCTCCAGGCTTGATAAAGCACTGGACTATCTATTCTAAATCCCAGTGTCTCCAGAAAACCAAGGATTCTGAGTAACCTAAGAATGCTCCAAGAACACAAGAAATTGCCACTTCTTCAGTTCTCATTTGGGTAGTAAAGAAGTAGCAGTCAAGAGTTGGTATGGCATCTCCACACTCCCTCAACTTTTCTTAAGCATCTTCTGCTTTATTTTACTTAGTTAATACTTTACAATCCTGCTTGTTTGGGGCAAAGTCTCAAAGTTGTTAATAAAATGTTTCCTAAGAGGGCCGTGACTCTTACTTCAATGGTCTTTTGAGCTTGTACTACTTTAAAATGTCAAGATTTATAACAGCTCACTATACAGGGCATTACTCTGACAGGCCCTTCTTTCAGAGTATGGGGAATGGGTCTCAATGAGCCAACACACCATTCCCATCCTCTCTCCAAGTGAAAACCAACAAGACAGCACTATCAATCCTTGTTCAACATTCGCTCTGAGTGACAAGCCAGCCCAGAGCCCTGGAGCCAGAAGATCTGAGTTCAAACCAGAATAAGCCACTTCAACTCTCTGAACCTCAAAAGGGAATAATAATATCCCTCCAAAAGGTTGCTGTAAGGATAAAATGAGAGAACATTTATGAAAGAGATCTGTGTGGTAACTGGCATACAGCAGGTACTCAATTACTATTGCTGAACCTGACTATGCTTTGACCATGGCAATGACTAACAAGCATCTAAAATTTAACAGGATAAAAGTAGAATGAACCCGCTTCCAAAAAATGTGGTAGTCCTCCTGGCTTCCCTATATCCATTAACAGCATCATTATCCAAAATCCTTGGAGTCATCTTCTATTCCTTTCTTTCCATTAACCTCTGCATAAAACATATTATTAAGTCCTGTTGCCTCTACCTACAAAACCCAACCTGCATTAATCTACTTCTCTCCATGTCTACAGCCAACATCTTAGTCATCAGTGACTGGATAAAACTGCAACAACCTCCTAATTGCTCTTACTGCTTCTTCCCTTTCTTCCCTACCACCCATTCTCTTCACTGGAGGCTTGACGGATCTTTTAAAAAACGTAATTTAGACCACATCACATTCCTTTAAACCCTCCGACATCTCCACATTAAACAGAGTAGAATTCAAACTCCTTACCTTGGCTTATAAGACCCTAGATGTCTTGGCCCCTGCCTAGCTCCATCTTCATCTTGTACCACCCATCCCCTTCCCTACAAGGGCACACACCTTAAGCTCAACCAAGCTCCTTCCTACTTAACATGCTTTTTACCTCTGTGCTCTCAGCCTCGACGCTCCTTCCCTTGTATTCTCATAAGTTGGTTCCTTGACATTCAGATAGCAACTAAATTATCACCATTTCAGAGCCCTTTCCAACCACTCACCAAAGCAGGTCCCCAGTGACTTCATGCCATATCACTCTATTTTACTTATAAGTTATTTTTCTTATTTATGTATTTGTCTATTATCAGTCTCTGACTAGCATGTAGATTTCATGAGAGCAAGGACCTTGCCTCCCTTTTCACTGCATTATCAGACAAAAATAGTGCATGGCACACATTAAGTGCTCAAAAAATATTTGCAGAATAAATTAAGAGAAAAGACTAAGAAGCCTCCTACCTTAAACTGAGACCATGACTCCAAATGAGCTAGTTAGAAGTCTGGACTCAGATAACAAAGAGACAAGAAGTTAAGGGCCATCAGCTGTCAGAAGGCTGTTGGCTTCTACTCTTACTGCCAGAAGAAGGAAGAATGAGACACCAACAAGCGAGAACACTTCATCCTTGGCTCTACCCCAACTACCTACAATATAATTTGGAGAAATTTGCCCTTCCTGGCAACTTCCCGCCATCCTTACAAAGGAGGGTTAATATTAATAAAACTCAACAGAGAGACTCAAATACCCAAGAGGACATAACCGAATGATTAAAAACACACAAAAGGAAAATACAAACCTCTCATGTATCTCCTTTATATGAACTGCGAGAATATTTTGTAGGAAACCTACAATTTGGAGACTGATTACACACTCTCTTGTGTTGCTCTACTTATTTCATGTGTGTTTGTTCTCCACTCTACCCAACCCCAATAAGATCCTCAAGTTCCTGGAGGGTTCAGAGTAGTCATTCACTTATTTCTCATCTATCTCCTATAGCACAGAAATAGTAATATCCATGGAGTAGGCACTTGAACTCCTTTATTTTATTTTTTTAAAAGATTTATTTATTTATTTCTCTACCCTCCACCCCGGGGGTCTGTTCTCTGTGTCTATTTGCTGCATCTTCTTTGTCCGCTTCTGTTGTTGTCAGCGGCACAGGAATCTGTGTGTCTCTTTTCGTTGTGTCATCTTGTTGTGTCAGCTCTCCATGTGTGCGGCGCCGTTCCTGGGCAGGTTGCACTTTCTTTCGTGCTGCATGGCTCTCTTACGGGGTGCACTCCTTGCGCGTGGGGCTCCCCTACGCTAGGGACACCCCTGCGTGGCAGGGCACTCCTTGCGTGCATCAGCGCTGCGCGTGGGTCAGCTCCACATGGGTCAGGGAGGCCCGGGGTTTGAACCGCAGACCTCCCATGTGGTAGATGCACGCCCTAACCACTGGGCCAAGTCCGCTGCCTTGATCTCCTTTAAATCAACAGCCTGAGCATGAACACACCTGAATCTCATTGCTCTCGGGGAAAGACCGTGCAGAACCCATCTTGCTTTCTTACCTTTTTTTTTTTAGGAGGTACAATGCATCATAGAGCCCTCAGAGAGTGGGGGAAGCTGGGGCCTGCAGACCCTGAGGGAGCCTACACCCAGGCTGGGAGACTTCACCAGCCCTGGGGACCAAGGGGCTGACCAAAGCGAGGGGCATTCCCACTCCTGAACTGCCCACATCTGACTTACATTCACACGTCAAACCAGGCAGCAACACTGAAATCCAACCAAACCCACCGCCAGAAGGGTCAGCCAGTAACTGCTCTACCCATGTACAGATGCCAAAAGGGGCAGAGCCTGGCAGAGACAGAGCTGGACATGATGGAGACACAAAATTTACTGAGTGAGCTTAAAGTGTCCATACCTTGCAAAGAAGAAATCTGTCCTTTCCAAACCCTGGATTCAACAGACAAAAGTCATCCACCATGATGTGAAAAGCGCTACATTTCATTAGGCTACCCAGACGTTCTCAAATCCACTCAGTGGCCAATTTGTTTAGTAAAGTACCTCTTCTGACCCTGAAACCTGCACTGAAACCTGTCTTCTTCCTGGGTACCCACATGGACCCCCAATATTTAGGATTGCTACTGGTTAATAGGAAGTTTTAATTTTGACTTCACAGGATCTCAAAAACCATGAAAAAATTAAAGGCAAACTCCTGATCCAAGAAGGAATCAAATCTGGATGGCATAAAAGGAGATACACACTCCCCCTCCCCCCAATTTTTTTAAAAGGAAGTTGGCAGAAAAACAATGTAATAGGAGCTGAGGTAGAGTTTTGTTACTACCAATGAGCTCCATCCCTTGAGTAGCTACTTAACCTCTCAAGGCCTCAGTTTCCTTATGTGTAAAAGGAGGGGTCTGGACTCTCCATCTGGAGAGGCAACATGCGGTCTACAGAGCATGAACCCCAAACAGATGAGAGTCCAAATACCAGCTCTGCCGTGCACACACAGGCAGGGCGACCTTGAATGAGTTAGTGACCTTTCTGAGTCTTGCTTTCCTATCTGTAAAAAGAGAAGATAATACCAACCCTTCAAGGTTCTTAGGAAGAATGCTGATAACATGCCTGCCTATGGTAGACACTCAACCTTCAGCTGCTGTCATACTTTTCTTTTGCTAGCTCTAAAATGCCACTGTCATAGACTGGAGCTGTTTTGCCTCTTCCACATAGCAAATTTCAGTGTTAATAGCCCGCCACAGGGTAGAAGCTCAAGAACACATTTTTTTCTTTTGAGTTAAGGCACAACACTCAGCATCCTGCTTAAACTTCTATTTAAAGAATTCACCTACCAGGCAAAGTGGTTTAATATCAATAGATGCCTTCCTTCAGGGGCAGTTTTGTACCCTCATAAGGACGAGCCCCATGGTTCAGAAAGAGCAGCCCATGAAAAACCACCTCCCCATGGCTGCAGGGAGCCAGGGCCTTCATTCTTTGGAAGTTTAAAAACTTCACAGGAAACATTTTCAACCTCAGAGAACACCCAGTTTTATGCTTCTGTTTCATGCTCTTAAAATAGCTCAGGTCCCTCAGCTGTAAAATGAGAAGGTTGGACCAGGTGATGATTTAGGTATCTTCTAGTTCATTGCAAATTAATGTCTTCTGTGGAGCTACAAACTGAACCTTAAAAACACTACTCATAACTGAAAACACAAAGAGCAAAGGCAGAACAGTTGTATTCCCTGATCTCACTTGCCAACAGGATATCCTTTGTAACAACATTTGATGGAGTGTAGTTAATGATACTTTTGTCCTATTTATTTCTAATTAAATTGGATTATTTTTTTTTGTAACTGCAGGTGCTCCCAACCATCAAAAACTCCCTTTCTCTCAGTCCTAAGTCATTTCTTGACTTTCATGAATCAGAATACATTGCAGCAAATTAAATCCCCGTGAAACCAGTACAGGACTAACCTGCTCTCTTGTTGTTGCTGGAAAAGGCAGAAGACACACTCACTCTGTCCTTGAGCTCCATGTCTGAGACTGTGTATTCCCAGCTGTAGCCTTAAGGAAAGCTGGTTCAGGTCAGACAGGTAGGGAGAGAACCAGCCACCTGCAGAGGTGAAGCCTGCCTCCCTGCTCCCTGCCTTCCTGCTCTGTTTCAGTTCTTGAACAGCTGCCGCACAAGGTGTTACAAATCCAGCAGCCACTTGCCCCTGCTCATTCATTCTCCTCCCTCCTCCCTCTCCACTCCCCACACAAAATCTAGCATGAACATAATTCCTGCTCTGAGTCACTGCCCTGCTGCAACCAAGGGGAGCATAGGCTGAGAGCAAATACTTACTAGGCAGGCACTTGGTGTTTCCAGGACCCAGTTCTGCTTTTCTTTGACACCGCGGAGCCCAGAACCAGGACATAAGAAACACCCACACCTACTAGCTCTGGAGTCAGAATGAATTGTCCATTCTGTTTTTTCCAGCCACATCATGGCTGAAATTGGCCCTGGAGCAGAGCCTGTGGTGGAGAATCAACATTTCACACCTGCTAGGGCAGGGAAGGGTTCAGCAGTTACAAACCACTGTACCTGTAACCACTATACCCTCCCTGCTAACAACCTATGATTCTTTCATCACTGATTGTGATGATTAAGGCTCTCTCAGAATACAGTTAACCAGGTAGCTTTCTTCCCAGAGCAAGCCTAAGAAAGAAGGGAAAAGGGGTTAGAAAGGGAAACTAAGGCACCAAAGTCATCCTCTTTACTGCCATATCCTCAGACAGGCAAGAAGGTCCACACGTGCAGTTTACCACTTGCATATAAGCTCTGCAGGGTCAAGGATTTCTTGTTTCACACCTAAGTTCCCAACACAGTGCCTGTCACATAGTAGATGCTCGATCAATATTTGTTGAATGAAAAAAATTAACAATACGAGGGATTCTGTTAAGGTCACCTGGGATAACAGTTTTACTTAAACCTGTATCTATTACCCACCCACCCTCATTTTTTTCCCTATTAAAAATCTCCATATCTTTTCTAACTCCTAACACTGCCTGTAGTTAATGTTCTATACATCTTTGAATGCAAAGACGATTTACTGTAACATTACCAAAACTCAAAATTGAGGACCCCTCACTTTCACAAGCCTCTTCAGCGCCCCAGAAAGGGCCCTACCATGTGCTTAAATGCTTTCTGTAATTTTATATATTTTTTAAAGAAGGGCCCCCAAATTATATTAGCACTAAACTCCATAAAATATGCATCTGCCACAGAGCATGAATGGCTCATGAGGCATCCTGACAGGTTATCTTTGCAAGGGCACTGGGCTTGACAAGAGGGAGGGGAGAGACCCTAGCATATGGATACATCCTAATCCATCACAAGTAAAATACTGCAAAGACTACATGAGGTGTTACAATCAGATTGAATTCAGCCAACATCCCCGTAGCCCTACTATGTGCTTTGTTTGCACTATACTTTGGGGAAAACAAGATTAGACTACCATCACTCCCACCCAATAGATGCCTACAATCCAATAAAATAGACTGATACTGTCATAAACAGATACATATAACTACAAATCAGAGTAAACACTATAAGAGAGGGAAAGCAGGGCATTCCTACTTGCTAAGTATCAAACTGGTTAGGCACAACAACCCTAGAGGGTAAGTAGTAGTATCCTCATTTTGCAAATGAGGAAATCAAGGGCTGAAGACATCAAGTGCCAAACAACTAGTAGTGGCACAGTCAGAATTCAAACCAGATTGCCTGACTCCAAAGTGTGGGTTTGTCTTTGTAGCTACATTTCAGTCGATGGCCAGGTGCTTTACCAAAGTGTCTGGGGAGACACACTTGCCAGCTTCAGAGACACAGGAACCACATCGGGCGGCAGCAGAGGTCGGCAAGCATCCAGAGGCCCACACTCTCATGAATGGAGGGAAGAAACGTTCCATGAGCTTATTCACCAAGAGTATAGATACGGTGCCGCTGCTAAGGACAGAAGTGGTCACAGAAGAACACACAGCTAATGGACACAGAGAGCAGACAACTGGGGGGGGGGGGAATAAAAAAATAAATCTTATAAAAAAAGAAAAGAATATAGATATAACCCTTGTTCATCAGGCAACACCCTAGCATGGATCAGTGACAGATACCTGGGAGCCAGAAGGGGCCATGTGAGTGGCCCTGCCTTCAAACTCCCTTGTCCTTGTTGCCAGATTAATCATGATACAGCATGGCTCTCATTCTATCACCTGTCCACATACCCTCCCTGGCTCCTCACTGCCTAGAACCTCCTTATCTCTCACCACTTCCCTATACCCTTACCAGCCTTCAAGTCAGCCTATCTCTTCTACCCCAGGGCCTTTGCAGGTGCCATCACCATCCCTAAAGAATTCTGTCCAACTTTGAAGGCCTCCTGCGACCTGAAATAAGTTTCAGGTTATTTCATGAATCCCAAAAAGAGAAAGTTTATATTTTTAAACTAATGTATTCCTGCAGGTGTGATACCCTTTGATTACAATAAATTCGGTTGAAGAACCTTTGATTAGATTATTTAATACGATAGCTTTTGGCCTCCTGACTGGACTATGTCCATGGGACATGATCATGTTGAGTCTCCACCCTCCTGCGGGGTCTGATAAAAGTGGAGACACAGAGAGAGCTAGACAGATACAGGAAAAGGAAGCCACCGTGTTTGATCCTGCCACGAAAGAGAGAGAACTACAGGGCTGCTTAAGCACAAAACCCCAAACGTGGCCCACGGAGCAGCTCAAGAGGAAACAAGCCCTGCTCTCTGCCTGGTAGCTTACAGCTCAACTCAGGAAGAGCGCAGAACAGCCAGGACCGATAGAAGAGGCCCAGAGAGAGACAAGCCCTGTGCCTGGTTGTCCTCAGCTAAGCTCAAAGCTCGGCAGAGAGCTGAGGCCGTCTTGCTTCAACACGTGGCAGCTGACTTTGGTGAGATAGCACCTCTGACAGTGCCTTAAGTTGGCTATTTCGCAGTCTTGGAATTATAAGCTTTTATCCCAAATAAATCTCCTTTATAAAAGACAACCCATTTCTGGTACTTTGCACTGATAGCCCTGTTGCAAACTAAAACCCTCCTTCTCTTCCAAGAAGTCTTTCCTGAGCACACCTGTTTCTATCTTCCTCAATACACTCCTCACTGAAGGCTTTTACTTCTCATATGGCAATTGTCTTTCCCAACAACTCTTCCCATTTCACTTGTCAAGTTATTTAAATACATGTTACAGAAGGGTATAAACTAAAAAGCAGAAGCTCCCTTTCCTGCCCCCAATTTGGTTACAATCCCAGAGACAAGTACCTTTATCAATTTCTTGTGTATCATCCGTGGGCTGTTATTTTTTTCTGTATGATGAAATTTTTATGCATGGAAAAATTTATGCATACATATCTTTTTAGGAATAATTTACATAAATTGAATAAAACTGTACATATTATTCTGTAACTTGCATTTACTCTGTATTTCTTGGACCCATTCTCCTTGTCCACCCACAAGGATAAACATATGCAGTCCCCTCCAACCACAGCTCCCTTGGACCCCCATATGAGCCCAGACCAGCCCTCAGTGTGTGAGATGACCCAGGAGTCCACTCCTTATACCAACGGCTCAAATATATATCAGAGGTTTCAAGTTGATGAGCTGGAAATCACTTTGTCCCACAAATGAGTTTTATTCGACTTACACAGCTTTTAAAAAAATTAAGCCAAAGTTTAAAAATGGTAAAATTTCACATAAAATTTCATCTTGGAAAAGCAAAACTTTGGCAACACTGGGCCCCCATTAGAAGTGGAATGACCCTACCAGTTCACAGTTCCTACCACTCCCCACTGCTTCCCAGTATTGAAGATGAACATCTGGTGCCATTTACCATCACACTTGCATTTCTACTTTTCTTAGAGTCGTGAAATTTCTCTGTACCCATATCATGACCAGAATTGGGGAAAAAAAAGATAAATGGATAGGGCCAAATATTTCAAAACCAAATTGGAGGGCATAAACAGAGGCTGCTTTTTTGTTGTCTGCTAATCCTCTGTAGACGTTTGAGTTTGTAACCCCTGTCTTGTACAAATACCACTGATTCTAGAGATCTTCCTTTTAGAAAGAATAATTTTTTTAAAAACGAATAAAGATTTCCTGGATAAGAGTAAGAATGAGGGGAAAATGGAAAAAATAGGCCAGAAATTTCACCTCTTAAAACCTTAGGGGACTTCTGGAAGATGGTAGATTAGAAAGACATGGGGGAAGCGGACTTGGCCCAATGGATAGGGCGTCTGCCTACCACATGGGAGGTTCGCGGTTCGAACCCTGGGCCTCCTTGACCCGTGTGGAGCTGGCCCATGCACAGTGCTGATGTGCGCAAGGAGTGCCGTGCCACGCAGGGGTGTCCCCCGTGTAGGGGAGTCCCACGCGCAAGGAGTGCGCCCCACAAGGAGTGCGCCCCACAAGGAGAGCCGCCCAGCACGAAAAAAAGTGCAGCCAGCCCCGGAAAGGTGCTGCACACACGGAGAACTGATGCAGCAAGATGACGCAACGAAAAGAAACAGATTCCTGGTGCTGCTGATAAGGATAGAAGTGGTCACAGAAGGATGCACAGTGAATGGACACAGAGAGCAGACAACCTGGGGGGAAGCGGTAAGGGGAGAGAAATAAATAAAAGTAAATCTTAAAAAAAAAAAAAAAAAGAAAGACATGGGACTCTCTTCTCTACCAGAAAAATATTAATAACTAGAGGGCAGGCAGAAACAGCCTGAAAAAAAAAAAATTCTAGTGTTTAGGTCACCAGGGGAAGGCTGGACACCACACTAAAGAGAGAGAGGCACAGGGGTAAAGATCTCGATGGAAAGACTGTGAGTAGAAGTTGTAACTGCACTCACCCATGCCCCTCTCCCAACCTATGAGCAGACAATTTTGAATCCTCAGGCCTCAGGCCAGGCAGCTACAGACAAAGGAGGCCACAGGGATACCGTCCCAGAAAATGGAAGAGAGAGGGACACAGTCTAAGGCTGATTCAACTTTTGGCCACCAAATTTGGTCTGCTGTGTCTCCCAAGCACTTCCAGGCCCGGTGGGTCAATGCCATTGTTTGCCTTGGGAGCTGGCACAGGACTAAAGAGATCTGACCCTCTCAATCACCCTCCCTATTGACCGGAACTGCTTGATAAGGATATAGAGCAGAGTGGAATTATTTCCTACCCAGGAATAAGGGAGGGGCCTGTCAGTAAATGTTGGAGAACAGCCTCTGAGAAAGTCTGAATTGTGAGGCTCTGAATAGCCTCAGGCAGGATGCTCTGTAAAACTGCACTGTCAGTGCTGCAGTGAACACACAGCAACAAGGCTTTGAACAGAGAGGGCTGCCGAGCATCTTCTGCCTGCGGACCAAGAAGGCGCATGTGAGGAAACTAAAAGTGAATAAGAGAGGCTTTTCTCGGCCTTTACAGCCTCCCTCCCCAAGGTCCTTGGAAGCAGGTCTACAATCCATTACTGGGTCCAGGGCACAGATTTGAGCAACTAACAAGGACAATCCTAAAGACCAGATCAGGTTAAACCAAGAATAAAAGAACAGCAGTAACACACAGCCTCCTGCCACTAAATCCCTACAAAAGAGAAAGAAATTGAACATTTGAGTAAATTTACCGTACTAATCAGATGCCTAGACAGCAGCAAAAAATTACAAAACCATACAAAGAAAATGGAAGAAATGGCCCCAAAAAGGAACATATCAAAGCCCCAGAAGAGTTACAGGATTTGAGACAACTAATCACCAAGATGAACACAAATTTCCAAACTCAAAATAATGAGTTGAAAGACAATATGGCTAAAGAAGTAAAGAACATCAAGACGGAAGCAGATGTGGCTCAGGCGACTGGGCTTCACCTACCACATGGAAGGTCTGTGGTTCGGTTCCCAGTACCTCCTAATGAAGACAGCGAGCTGGCATGACAGGCAGGCATGGCAAGATGACACAAGATGACACAACAAGAGACATAAGAGGAAAACATAAGAGACCCAAAAAGGAGAGAATGGAGGTGGCTTAAGCGATTAGGCAGCTCCCTCCCATATCATAGGTCCTGGGTTCGGTTTCCAGTGCCTCCTAAAGAAACAAAGATGAACAGACACAGCAAGTGCAGATAATGAGGGGGTAGGGGGAGATAAATTTAAAAAAAAGAAATGAAGTCGTGAAGCATATGACAACATGGATGAACCTGCAAGACATTATGTTGAGTGAAGTAATGTTGAATGAAGTAAGCCGGTCACAAAAGAACAAATACTATATGACTGAGCTATTATGAACTAAATATATTGTGTAAACTCACAGACTTACTAATTAGAATATGAGTCACAAGAAAATAAAAAGAGAGTAGAGAATGGAAAGCTGAGGCTTAATCTCTGCAGAATTGGTGAAAACATTTGTGAATTTTTACAAATGAATAGAAATGGTTAAAGCATATCATGGAGTTTGTAAATAACAGTGCTACTGTAGTGATTTAAAGGGAAAGTCTAAGGTAATTTATATTACTAGAAGGAAAACTAAAAACTAACAGGGTATATGACAGTAAAACCTCATGTAAAACACAAATATGGGTGATATTGCATTTATAGAATTTTTACAAAATATAAATACAAGTATACTAGAGAGAAGGAAAAAGAATAGTAGCTATGTACAGCAGGGGAAGCATAGGGAGACTAAGAGGTGATGAGTTTTCTTTATTATTATTATTGGAAAAATGAAAATGCTCTAAGAATGACTGAAGTGATGAATGCACACTTATGTGATTACACTGGATACCTTTGATTGTGCACTTTGGATGGATTTATGCTTATGTACCAAGATAATTGATTAGGAAAAAAAAAATACAAATGACTCAATTAAAAAATGGACAAAAGACTTAAATAGACATTTGTCCAAAGAAGAAATATGAATGGTGAAATATTCAACATTACTAGTGATTAGGGAAATGCAAATCAAAGCTACAGTGAGATAATCATTTCACATCTATTAGAATGGTCACTATTAAAAAGATAGAAAACTACAAGAGTTGGACAGGATGTGGAGAGATAGGAACACTTATTCACTGCTGATGGGAATGTAGAATGATACAGCCACTATGGGGGACTATTTGGCAGTTCCTAAGGAAGTTGAATATAGATCTGCCACGTGACCTGGCAATACTACTACTGGGTATATACCCAGGAGAACTGAGAGCAGTGACACAAACAGACATCTGCACAGTGATGTTTACATCAGCATTATTAACTGCCAAAAGTTGGAAGCAACCAGGTGTTCATCAACTGATGAATGAATGGGTAAATTGTGTATATTCACACGATGGAATATTTTGCAGCTATAAGAAGAAATGAACTTTTAAAGCATATAACAACATGGATGAACTTGGAGGACATTACGTTGAGTGAAGCACGCCAGACACAAAAGGATGAATACTGTATGACTGTGCTATTATGAACTAAATATCTCGTACAAACTCATAGGGTTAATAATTAGAATATGGGTAACCGAAAATAGAGTGAGGTTAGAAAATGGAAAACTGAGGGTTAACCTATGCAGAATTGGTAAAAAGGTTGTCTGTTAATCTTTGGAAATGAATAGAAAAGGTGAAAGCACAACATAGTACTTGTAACTAGCAGTACTATTATATGGATATAAGTGGTTGAAGGGACGTTCTATGGTCATATGTATTACTAGAAGGAAAGCTGAAAAATGTAACCTGGGACTGGATAGCACAGTAAAACCTCATGTGAAATATGAATATGGGTAATACTGCACATACAGTAATACTGTTTTTCTTTGAACTGAAGAAATATATGTTAATGTTACAAGATGATATTATAGGCAAAAAAAATCAACATGCTAATGAAAAAAACAGACACAGAGTACTACATATTGTATGATTTCATTTATACAATGTAAATATAAATCAATTTATAAAATGAAATTAGATTAGTGGTTATGTAGGGCCGGGGAAGGACAGAGGCATTGAGAGGTGACCACTAAGTTCTGGAGTAATGAAAAGTTGTTCTAAAATTTTTTGTGGTGATGAATACACAGCACTGTGATTATACTAAAAGCCATTGATTGTACACTTTGGATAGACTGAATCTTTTAATTTTAAAAAATTTTTTGTCTTTTTTTTTTAAAGATACATAGATCACAAAAAATGTTACATTAAAAAATATAAGAGGGGGAAGCAGCTGTGGCTCAATCGATTGGGCTCCTGTCTACCATATGGGAGGCCCACAGTTTGCATCCTGGGGCCTCTTTGTGAAGGCAAGCTCGCCTGCTTGCTGCAGAGAGTTGCCCGGCCCACAAGCGCCACGGAGAGCCAATTCAGCAAGGTGACACAACAAAAAGGAAGACAAGCAAAAAACGCAGAAGTGCGCAGCAACAGACACAGAGAGCAGAGAGCAAGTAAGCCGCAAGTGGGGGAGGGGAAATAAATAAAAATAAAATACAGACACAGAAGAACGCACAGTGAATGGACACAGAGAGCAAACAGCACACAAAAAGCCACAAAGAGGGGGATAAAAAAAAAATATATATATATATATATATAAGAGGTTCCCATATACCCTACCCCCCACACACACACACTCCTCCCACTTTAACAACCTCTTTCATCATTGTGGCACATTCATTGCATTTGGTGAATACATTTCAGAGCACTGCTGCACTGCATGGATTACAGTTTACACTCTCCCCCAGTCCATTCAGTGGTTATGGCAGGATATATAATGTCCAGCATCTGTCCCTGCAATATCATTCAGGACAACTCCAAGTCCCGAAAATGCCCCCAAATCACATTTCTTCTTTCTCCCTGCCCTCAGCAACTACTGTGGCCACATTCTCCACATCAATGCTACAGTTTCTTCCATTACTAAGTCTCAATAAGGTCGATAGTAGAATACCAGTAAGTCCACTCTAATCCATATTTTATTCCTCCATCCTGTGGACCCTGGGATGGTGATGTCCACTCGACCTCTAAATCGAGAGGGGGCTTAGATCCCACATGGCTGATCGGTGCGATTCTCCTGCTTGCAGTTGTAGGCACTCCTGGTTCCCTGGTGTGGTGTTTGACCATCTTCACCTCCCTGTTAGCTGACCTGGGTAAATCCAACACACCGGAGAGTTAGGTGTTGCAACTCTGCTGTAGATTGAATCTTAGAAGAATCTATACAACTGCTAACAGAGAATGGAGAGTCCTTAGCCTTTCCTGACTGGTCCACTGAACAGGTAAGCCCCAAGCCAGCCAGCAGGAAACATGAGATACCAAGGGATGCAGCCCCCAACAGAGCCAAAAAGGGCCACTGACAGGAGGCAGGGATCCTGAAACAGAAAAGCATCCAATCAGGTGCCACTGGGACAAGATCTCAGACCTTCTGAGATCTACTGTGATGTTTAGAACACAAGCCTGGAGTCCAGACCTGGACAGCCCCCCATGGCACAGATAAGGCAACTGTCCCTGAAAGCACCTGCAAAAAGTTGCCACTGTCTTTTTAAATATTACTTAAGCTAGGCATTCAGGAGGAATTTTTAAAAGTTCATAATTACTACATTATCAGACCTGAATGATATTGCATAACTTGTCCCCAACATGATGTGACATAAATCTATTTGTTCATTTAGCAAATATGTGAAAGCCAACCAGACAATAATCACATAATGTCTTATACCTGATAGGTGAGTCATCAAGAAGAGGGAGGGGGTTTGTAACAGCTTAGCCTCTATATTCTGTTAAAGGTGTACAAAAGGACAGAATTTTTCAGATATCCATATGAAATCTGTCTTGAATTGTAAATTCAAAGTAAGTTTATTAACCAACTTGAAACCTATTTTATCAAAGAGTAACCCTTCCCATCCAGAAATCACAATATCAATATCAGAGCAGAAAATGACTCAGAGCACAACTCATCCAATCTCTTTGTTTTGCAGATGAGGAAACTGAGGCCTGAGAAGGTTAAGAGAATTGCTGGAGGTCATAGTAATTACTGAACCATAAATTAACAATAGGTTTCTGAAAACAATTTTTTTCCTGATTAAGAAAAAATAGATCATACATTGTTTTAAAATTAATGTCCTGCCTTAAACAGAATCTATCTTCCAGTAACTAATTCCCACCAGCAAACATGAGAAGTATATTTTAGAGCTGGGAACCTTGCGTTCAGTAAAAAGAGCATGCATAAAAATCCATTATCACTGGTCTACATTTGAGTGGTGTATAATAGTCCAATCTTAGAGGCTTTAATTTACTACAATCCTAATGAGCCAGCAGCCATGACAAGGCCACTGGGACCTCGGAACTCACTTAATAGCAGGATACCACCCAAAACAATGATGCAAAAAGTCCTTCTATTTTGCAATGATCACCCAAATATTGTGTCCACTTCTGGGAACCACACCTGCAAACCAGAGTAAAAAGCTGAGGACATCTGGGGTAGGCCAGGGCTGAAAGGCTTAAAAAGGACAAAATGACATCATCAAAGGAATTGTTGCTGCATGACTTGGGAAGACTAGGACACATGACCACTGTGTTCAACTCTAAAGGGCTATTGTGGGAAAGAGTATTTCAATTTGTTCCCTGAGGTCCATGACGGTTGAACTAGGATCAATGGATGGAGTTGCTGGGAGGCATATTTTTCAAGGAATTGCGTATCAACGGTGTCACTGTGGCCTCTGAACATCAGACTGGCTGGCTGTACCTGTTGGTGGAAGTTTTCAGTCCTAGACAGAAAAACATCTGGCAAAGATGGTGCTAATGAAAGAATACAAACACCAGGTCCTGACTGCCAAGATGACTTTATACTCCTCTCCAACTCTGTGAATCTATAATCCATGCAACACACCACTTACCAATTCTGTGAGTCAAGAGATTTCTGCAACACTTGGGTAGGATGCATAGACCCAGAGCATTAAGAGATGTCTATGGTGGAAAAACAGAGAAACAAGGCCCTGTATAGAGCTATAACTGAGAACCCAGGGACCTAGAAGCAAGAACAGGTGGTCATGGCCCCACAGGTGATGCTTTTCTAGGTTCTTTAAGCCCCTGCTCACAGGAAGCTTGCATTGAGACTGAGAATACCCACTTATACTCAATGTCAAGGCTTTTCTTACAGATACACAGCTTAAAAGACCAATATAGCCAGGATCCATTTGCAAACCACTGGGATTGCATTAAAAGTTAACAGACCTGGGAAACGGACTTGGCCCAGTGGTTAGGGCGTGTCTACCACATGGGAGGTCTGAGGTTCAAACCCCAGGCCTCCTTGACTGTGTGGAGCTGGCCCGCGTGCAGTGCTGATGCGCGCAAGGAGTGCCCTGCCACGCAGGGGTGTTCCCCGCGTAGGGAAGCCCCATGCGCAAGGAGTGCACCCCATAAGAAGAGCCACTCAGCATGAAAGAAAGTGCAGCCTGTCCAGGAATGGTGCCGCACACACGGAGAGCTGACACAACAAGATGACGCAACAAAAAGAAACACAGATTCCTGTGCCGCTGACAAAAACAGAAGTGGACAAAAGAAAAAAAGCAGCAAATAAGACACAGAGAACAGACAACCGGGGTGGGTGGGGAGGGGAGAGAAATAAATAAAATCTTAAAAAAAAAAAAAAAAGAAAGCATACCTTATTAAAAAAAAAAAAAGTTAACAGCCCTGATTTCCTGAATGCCTACTATTGTGAGTAACTGCTTGAACTGTTTGCATATATTATCTTAATGGTCACTTCAACACCAGGAGGTATTATCATCTTAAGGAACTAAGGCTTAAGAGAGGTTAAGTCATTGGTCCAAAGCCATATATTTCAGAAGGATTTAGGATCCCCATTGGAATCCAAGGCCAAAGCCACAGTCTCCTCCCTTCCTCATGAAGTCTCCTCTGTATGCTGTACCTTGGGTATTTAATTTGTTCAAAGAAATAATATCAGGCAAGTAAAGGACACAGGCCACTCTCTCTCTCTCTCTGGACCCCAGTCTCCTCATCTGTAAAAGGGGCAAAGGCTGGAGAAGATGAGCACAGGGAGCTCTTGCAGCTCCGGCATGCTGGTGCTGCTTTACAATTGGACCTTACTGGATTCCTCCTCTCCCTGTGTCACCTCCACACTGCTGGGCTGAGAAAGCGGTGGCAGGGGAGAGGTAACTCTCCAGTGCCCGTCACAAGGACACAGCTAGTAACTTGCCCCATGCCCCTGCAAGGTTGGAGCAGGAACGGCCAGGGGAAACCAAGAACAGGCCAAGCCGAATGAGCTCACTCACGGGTGGCGAGCTTAGAATGACCCACATAAAGTGTGACCTTTAGTGATTTAGTCCCTAAACTGGTGCTGTAAGGTATCAGCACACAAATCTGAAGCCTCGCAGTGCTCAGAGCTCAGGGGACAAGCACGAGGAATGGAAGCACAAGGTCTTTGTTTTGGAAAGGAAAAAGCTGAGGTGGGGTGAGAGAGGTGAAGCAGCCGGGCCACATTCCAGGGGGCGGTGCCCGGGGCTGCTCCCCTGTGGCTGTGGTCCTGACAGAATCGGGTTACCCCCGGCCCTTCTCCTCCAGGCCGGGGCCTCCAGCAATGCCAGGCCTCCTGTTTCCCAACTGCCCTCTCTAAGCTTCTTCCCGCCCCGGGGTTAACAGAGCCAAGGGGTTCCAGAGCCCAAAACTCCGCCTGGTTGCAGGGAGGGGGCTGCCAGGGCCTGAGGCACTGGTGGGGAAGGGCTGGGGAGAGGCCTGCAGACGTCCCTTCTGGGAAGGTTTCTCCACCTACCTCGCTTGTAGAGAACTGGCGAAAGCCAAGATTACCAAACCCACCCTGCCCCTAGCCCAGTTTCCGTTTCAATTTCCTGGTGATGCCCATTCTGGAAGGGAGCTGGAGGATCACAGCAGGAAGAAGGCGCCTGACCCTGAGTTCTCGGGAGTTTCCAGTGAGCAAACCACTGAGTCCAAGGCGAGTCCCGCCAAATTTCCTGGCTTTATTCTAGTATTACTTTCTTTAACTTTTGATTTTTGTTTTGTGTGGGACAAGGCAGGACCGGTGGGGGGCAAGGGAGATGCAGCAAAGTAAAGTGGGAAGAATGTGGGTTTGAAGCCAGAACTATTAACGGGCCCCCGTGACAGCTCTGCACTGGCACGGCCGCCCGGGCCTCAGTGCCCCCTTTGTAAATTACCTTCTGAACAGTCCCTGGCAATAAGGACAGCTGTTCTTATCGGGGTCCCATCTGCCTAAAGAAAACCTACCAGCGGCCCACATCCCTAAACTGAGGGTCTGCCAAACCAATGTGCTAGACTTCTCCTGCAGACACCCCAAGATACAGGGAAGGGAAAGCGGATCAAGAGCCACTTTTTTTTTTGTCTTTATTTAGTTTTTTAATGTTAAGAGCCACTTAAGATAAAAGGGAGCTATCAATAACAGTGACTTCAGTGAGCACTAGGTTGTATTGTATTGCACTGCATTGTATTGTGTTTTATCCAGTTGTATTATATTGTATTGTAACATATTCATCCTGCAGGCCTACAATATATCTAACACCTTATTACAATCATAAGAGCTAGACACTATTATCTCCATTTTACAAATGAGAAGCTGAAACTCAGAGGAATTAAAAGATTTGGCCATGATTATACAGCTAGGTAGGGCAGAGCCAGGATTCAGATCCAGGCTCTTTCTCTCCATAGCTGGAGCCAAAGGTTGGCCTATTCTCCAAGAAGACAACATGGCTCTTCATATTTTCAAGACAAGAAGAGAACTTGGGTACAGAGAAAGGGTTTAAGGGAAGCTATTCTCATTAGGGTTCCTTCCTCTGAAGATAAATCATGGGCCCTCCACATCCCCATCTGAGGCCCCAGCACTCAGGGTGCTGACTGGGAAACTTGCAGGTCAGCGCCCAGAACTTGCTGGTGGTCTTTAACATGGAAGAGAGTAATGTAAAGAAAATGGGGGTGCAAAACATCCTTGTCTTTGTACCATCCATGTCTCACCAGTACCCCTTACTCTGGCGACAGCTGCACATCACTGACTCTGAATCACACATTTAAACTGCACTTTTCTAGATACAGACTCAATTCCCTAACGTCAAACTGTGTCGGCGGGGAGGGATGCGGGCGGCAGAGAGCTCAGTGAATTACTTTCTCTGCTAGTGATGGTATCTGATGCATGCTAAATGCCTCCCTGCAATTCCTCAAGTGTCTATTAATCAGTGAACCAAGAACACAGAGAGTGCCAAGGAAAAATCTGCCATCGCAGGGGAAAAAAAGCACACCACGAGAGATCTCCTTTCTAATGCACAAAGGCTTTGAACCCAAGGTGAGGCAGTGTTAATGACTGCCCCATCGTTGAGACCCTTGGTCCAACTGATCACAAAGCAAGACAAAAACAAAAGCCCTGAACTAAAAGGGCAAAATCCACTTCTCTCCCAGTCTCATCTGGACACTGGCTGACTCAAGGAAAAAAATTTGCCCAAAATTGATTAGAAGAGAAACTTGGAAAAGTCATTTGCCCTCACCAAGCTTCCATTTCTCTTCCCTGTGAAATGACATTATTGTGCCATTAGATGTCCCCAGCTCATAAGGTCAAACAAGACACATGATGGACCCAACATTCTGTCTCCTGCTACCCCTTCTTATGCTAAATATCCTTCCTGGGGAAGCTCATTCCTTGCCATGGCTATGACTCCTAAAACATTATTTCAGTTCTGTACACTCCTTTGATTCCTATATCCAACTGCCTACAGGACACTTCTACTAAGATGACCCATAGGCACCATTAAGTCAAGAAGTTCAAAACGGAACTCGTCTTCCCACCCCTGTCCTCCTCTTTTATTTCCCATTTTTGGTGAGGTCATTGCTATTCAGTGGTTTTCAACCAGGGACTTTTAGAAATACGGAGGTGACATCTCTGTTGTCACAATGACTAGAGGCAGAGTGCTAAACACTACTGTCCTGCACAATGAAAATCTGTTATGGCAGGTTGAGATTCCTTATGAATTCCAAAAAGAGAGATTGTGTTTGCAAACTGGTCAGTCCTCTGGGTGTGATATCCTTTGCTTGTGTTAAATTCAAAGATTTTAAGCCAACTTGATTGAATCAAGATTAGAGATTTGTTTCAAGAGTCATGAAGGCAACTCAGTTTGAATACCCACCCCCTTTGCAGGCTATATAAACTAGACCCTCAGGCAAGGAGACACACAGAAGTAGATACACAGAGGAAGAGATAGATACAGAGGCCCCCCCGGAAGAGAGATGAGCCTGATAGTCTACAGCTGACCTTGTGAAGAGACCAAAACAACTGAGTCCAGAAAGAAATGAGCCCTGGAAAGAAAGATGAGCCCGATGCCAGCCTACAGCTAAGATTGGAAGAAGATGGCCCCATGGAGCCTTATGAGGGAAGAGGGAGGCTGAAGCCTTGCAGATGTCACCCACCAACTTGCTTCAACACGTGGCAACAGAGTTTGGTAAGGAAGTAACCTCGTGAAGACAGCAAGACTGATACAGGAAGCCCTGAAAGAAAGCCCTAAGCAGGAGAGGGAGAGGACTGGAAGCCTAGAGGAAAAGGAGAGACCAGGCAGAGATCAGCAATCATCTTGCTTCAACATGTAACAACTGACTTTGGTGAGAAATCAACCTTGAGTAGGATTCATTAGGGCCTTGTAACTGTAAGCTTTTACCCCAAATAAATACCCTTTTTAAAAGTCAACAGAAATTTGGCACTTCGCACGAGCACCCCTTTGGCTGACCAATACATCTGTCCCACCCAAAATGCCAACAGCAAGTACCACCATTTAGAAGACATTGGAAGTTATCCCACCATTTCCCCTTTCCCTATCACTCACCAACACTAGTCAACTCTACTTCTTACATCTCCAATCCAGTCCTTTCTCTCCATCCCCAAACCACTCTTATTGGGATGACTGCAATAGCCTCTAATGTAGTCATACTATCTCTGCACACACCCCCCACCCATTCCCAATTCAATTTCAGTAATTCTCCACACAGCTACCTGTAATATCTCTAAACCTATAAATCATATCACTCCGTCTTAAAATCATCCAATGGCTCTCCTCACCTTCTCAATAAAAGCTAAATTCCTGATCATGGTAAAGATAACAATACCCTTTATCTGTCCCTGCCTCATGGCTTACCGTTCTCCACATGAGCATCCCAGGTTCCAGGGGTGCCTCAGTGCCTTGGTACACATTATTTTCCTCTCTTGAAGACTGTGTCCCTGTCTCTCTCCAGCTAATTTCCATCTGTCCTTCAAGATTCAGCACAAAGGTCTCCTCCTACAGGCCTTCCCCAACCCCAGGCTGAGTTAAATACCTGCTTTATGCCCTGGGATTATAGCATTTATCATCTTATTCGGACTGTTGTTGTGCTTGCCCTGCCTCTCTGACAACTCCAATTCTCTAGCACAGAGGCAAGCATACAATATAAGCTTAATGAATATCCAGTGAATTAAAATGTATGGCTAAAAGGCAAGTGGGTATAGTTCAGTGGCTGAGCACCTGCTTTGCATGTATGAGTTCCCATACATGTGGGGTTCAAACCCCACTACCACCTAAAAAAATAAAAATAAAAAAGAAAGAGAGAGAAAATGTATAGCCTATAAAGCCCTTATAGTTTACAAAGCACACTTACAGCTTACAAAGCACCATCTCAAAGATGCTGGAGAGGTAGCTGCTGTCATAATGACCTGGAGAGGTAGTTACTGTCACCATTACCGTTTTTCAGCAGAGGAAGCCAAAGCTAAGAGAAGAAAAGTCTCTCACTCAGGTCACATGGCTGAGAGGGGGTAGAGCCAAGACTTAACCAGGTTCTCCCGATGGCTAAATCTTTGTGCTTTATCGCACATCACTCTACATGACAGGTTGTGGTATAGAAACACAGTTTCATGTGGGATTTTTTTGGGGGTGGGTGGGGTGGGGAGTTGTCCTGTCTTTTTCAAGCTTGAGGGTAGCTTCGCATGCAGACAGAGCTCTGAAAATCCCATCCACATTACCCAGATACCCGGTACCACAGGGAAGGAGTGTCATTGACCTGTGTTCTTCAAAGTTGGGGGTAATCTCAGGCAGACAAAGCTCAGAAAAACCATACACATTACCCAAACTGCACAGTTCCATTCTTCTGCCATTCCCTTTCCAACACCCCAACCATACTGCACAGAAACTCCAAAGTCAGGGGAGCAGATCAAGTGGTTGAGTGCCTGCTTCCCACGTATGAGGTCCTGTCTTCAATCCCTGGTACCTCCTAAAAACAAAACAAACAAAAAAACCAACTCTCATTGGGGAGTGGATGTAGCTCAGGGTTGAGCACCTGCTGCTGAAGTATGAGGTCCTGGATTCAATTTCCAGTACCTCAAAAAAAAACACCTCAAACAAACAAATAAAAACTCCAGAGCCAGCAAAAGAGATTGGCTTTACTGTCAGAAACAGTTGCACTCTACCTGCATTCAGCATAATTGCTGCAGTGTGCTGACCGGATAGGATTAGTAGTAAGTGACATCATCTAAGGTAGTCATGCATTAAGTACATGCCACTCTGAAAGGGCCACCCCGCAGAGAAGGTGTATTAGGTGAGACATCTGAGTGCCTGGGAAGGAGGGGCAGGAGGCCTTGCCAGCTGTCCCGCTGAGCCACATGAAAGGCTGGTAGTTCCTAATTACTTTCTGAGAGTTTTCAGGAGCACCTCACATATACCATTTTGCTTCAGGAACACCAAGCAATTAGTACTGGGATTTCAGACTCAACGACTCTAACCATGGCTACAGTGGAGCGCATTCCCTTGCACAGACACAGTTGGCTCAAGTGCAAATTATAAAGGCGATTAAGGAAAGGCGTAGTTTGGTTTTGCAAGCCTCTCAGGGGGAAAGGAAAGTGATAAACGCTCATTTCAGGGCTCTCAGTGGCAGTCACTACCCACTTCCACAGTGTCATTCAGACATCACCATGACAACCATCGAAAGGCTTCCTTCCTCTGTGGCAAAGACAATAGAAATTTTAATTAAGGCCATTCATTTTTTTTTCTGACCCATGGAAGAAAAACATCAACAAAATGTTATCCAGAAATACATTACCAGGAACACTTTCAGAATTCAAAAATATTTCTGCTGCTTTCCACATTATCACATGATCCATCCCTACATCCCCAAAACCCGCCCTCCCGCCTTCTCAACAACTCAAATTTTATAGATCTCATAAATTCAGACGTGTCGTCTGGATCCTTTATCAAACATTATAAAACCAGGTAAACATTCCAATTTAATTCTCTGGCTATGATTGAGGACAGGATTCTAGTCATTTTTATTTCCGTCATAAAATTCAAAAGGTCTGATATGTTTCCGTAAAGCACTTTCAATAAACTCAGAGGCAACCCCAGATTAGATGTGAGTATTCAGTGGCCCTTAGGCATGAACAGCTCTAGATTGAACACCTGCTTTGCTCACCTGTGTGACTGTGGGCAGTGACTTAACCACTGAGATTTTGTTTCCTCATCTGGAGGACAGAAGTAATGATGCTTACTTTGGGGTGCTGTGAAGAAAAGCAATGGTGACCGTAAACTGCCTAGCACCTCGCCTGGCCTATAGTGAACTACCAATAATAAAACAAGGATTAGCACTACTTTGCCTGATTTTGCCCTGTCCACTCTGCCTAGGACATGGCTCCTCTCCCTCTGCACAGTCCTCTGCCCAGGCTTTCCTCCTCTCACCTAGTTTATTCCAAGTCTCCTCGCTGGCCTCCTTGTTTCTAGACTCTGATCTCTAGTTCACACACCTTGTGGCCACCCAACAGATATTCTAAAACCCATACCTATGCTGGCCACTTTGCTCTGAATGGACTCTGACGGGAAAAATATATATATATGGGTTTATTGAAAATCATTTTTAAAGGCCTAAATGAAAGGAGAGCTATATTGTAAAAATGTTGATTCTTCCCCAAATTAAGCAATAAATTCAATGTGATACAGTCAAGATCCTACAGGATTTTCTGTGGAACTTCTCAAATTGATCTTAAAACCTAAATGGAAGAGCAAAAGAAAATAGCCAAAAACATTTCCATCATCACAGAAAGTTCTATTGGACAAGCAGTGCTATTTTAGAGCAAACTATTTTTTTTGTTTCAGTGGATTTTACCTTGGGGAAATATGTTCAACATAGACTAAAATTTAGCACAGAAATAGGGGGGTGGACCCCTGATTAAGGGTGGAAGAAAAACAGGAGGCTTTCGCTGCCAACCCAATGTAAGAATAAAGCTAGGGAAGAAGAAAAGTAGATTGAAAAGAGGTAACGGTCTTTATCAAAGGCCTAGTATGTCTCAGGCACTGTGCTTGCGCTTTCCATATGATTTTTATTTACTATTCACCATGAACACGTAAAGTGGTAGTCTTATGTCTATTAAAGATTAAGAAAACCTTAAAGAGGATGCGTGATTTCCCCAAAGTCACAGACCCCATAGTGGTGAAGTGAAGAGCTGTAACTTGCTCTCAGGCTTCCTCCGCCTACCACACTTGTGAGCTGCTCCCAGGCCCAGCCGTCATCGGGGAGACAGAGAGCCCAGGGGCCAGGTGTGTGCAGAACGCTATTGGCAAGCTCTGGGCGTGAAGAGCAAGCACCTAGTAGAGCTGCTCCTCCCCTCACCCGCCCCTGCCTCCTCCACACAGTCCCTGGATGGGCACCTGGATCTTATTTCCAGACAAACGCACATGCACACAATAAACATGAAGGGCTGGAGGCCCCAGAGCTTGCCACCTTCCAGCCCAAGAAATCCAGGTCACGCTCCAAGTTGCCAACTTAATCTGTAATGGGAAAAGAATTCTCCACATTTAACCCTGTCAGGAGCTATAAATCCTCAGCTTTATTCTGATTTCACGACAGCAAAGTCTGCCCTCAAACATACAGTTAGAGCTCAATAAATTTCATTTCACTGTTCCATAAGTCCTTTAAAAACAAAACAAAACATATGCATGGTCCAGCCAGCCCTTACTTAGCTCAGGCAGAATGGAGGGGACCTTTAATGACTTCTCATTCTGTTAAGACCTTGTAACTTCATGAAGTGTTTTACTGGGTTACCTGTAGGCTATCAAATGCTGACATAAGCAATTATACTCAGACAATAAAATGGAGCAAATTACCTAAAGGTCTAGACTCTCCCACTACATTGCTTCCTTTTACTCTTATTCAATTTGACAATATTACCCATCACCCCTCAAGATCATCTTTCCTTGCAAATAGAGTTGTGCATAAAAGTGTGGTCACTGGGAAACGGACTTTGGCCCAGTGGTTAGGGCGTCCGTCTACCACATGGGAGGCCCGCGGTTCAAGCCCCGGGCCTCCTTGACCCGTGTGGAGCTGGCCCATGCGCAGTGCTGATGCGCGCAAGGAGTGCCGTGCCCCACAGGGGTGTCCCCCGCGTAGGGGAGCCCCACACGCAAGGAGTGCACCCATAAGGAGAGCCGCCCAGCGCGAAGGAGGGAGCAGCCTGCCGAGGAATGGCACCGCCCACACTTCCCGTGCTGCTGACGACAACCGAAGCGGACAAAGAAACAAGACGCAGCAAAAAGACACAGAAAACAGACAACTGGGGGAGGGGAGGGGAATTAAATAAATAAAAATAAATCTTTAAAAAAAAAAAAAGTGTGGTCACTAACAACTTAGGGGTCCTTAGATTGACTCAACAGACAAGAAATGAGAGGTGGAAAGAAAAGGACTTTGGACTTCAGGGAAGGGCTGCATTCTGACACCAGCTCAGTTCATGGACAAACACTGGTGATATGACTCACTTTTTTCCCCAAAAAACCTTTCTTCTAGGACAGAAATTCAAAAACTAGCTCAAGTAGCACAACATGTAGAAGTCATGACACTCTTTTTGCATAACCCAATGGAACAAATATTTTATTAAACAGTTTATTTTTGTTTCACTACTTATAAAAAGTAATATATATCCCTTAGAGAAAAATGAAAAAAGCTAGAAAAGTAGACAATCGAGAAAAAAATAAATCACATCTAGTCCCACCAATCAATTGGGAACTAAATATTTAATTTTGCACTAAATTAAATTTATTTTTTCAGTTGATTATAGTTAGGACAAACTAATATAAGCCAAGAGTTTAAGACCCCTCCAGCCTTAGGCAATCTCTCATTTACTTTCTCTCTCTCTAGATTTGCCTATTTTGGACATTTCACATAAAAGAGTTCATGCAATATTTCATCTTTGTGACTGGCTTCTTTTACCTAAATATTTTCAAGTACTTCATTCTGTCTTTTTTTTTTTTTTAAAGATTTATTTATTTATTTAATTTCCCCCCCTCCCCTGGTTGTCTGTTCTTGGTGTCTATTTGCTGCGTCTTGTTTCTTTGTGTCTTGTTTCTTTGTCCGCTTCTGTTGTCGTCAGCGGCACGGGAAGTGTGGGCGGCGCCATTCCTGGGCAGGCTGCACTCTCCTTTCACGCTGGGCGGCTTTCCTCACGGGCGCACTCCTTGCACGTGGGGCTTCCCCACGCGGGGACACCCTTGCGTGGCAGGGCACTCCTTGCGCGCATCAGCGCTGCACATGGCCAGCTCCACACGGGTCAAGGAGGCCCGGGGTTTGAACCGCGGACCTCCCATATGGTAGACGGACGCCCTAACCACTGGGCCAAAGTCCGTTTTCCTCATTCTGCCTTATGGCTGAATAATATTCCATTGTATAGAAACATCACATTTTATTAACCATTCATCAGCTGATGTTCATTTATGTTGTTTCCACCCTGGGGCTACTATGAATAATGCTGCTATGAATATTCCTGTACAAGTTTTTGGGTGGACATACTTTTTGTTTTTCTTGGGTATATACCTAGGAGTGGAATAGATGAGTCATGTGGTTGACTTATGTTTAACTATTCGAGGAACTGCCAGACTGTTTTGCACCATTTTATATTCTCATCAACAATGCATGAGGGTTCCAATGTCTCTATACCATCACAGGCATTTATTGTGTTTTTTTTAAAGATTTATTTATTTCTCCCCACCCCCTCATTGTTTGCACTTGTGGTATCTGTTCATCTTCCTTGTGTGTGCTTTCTTTAAGATTTATTATCTATTTATTTATCTCCCCTTCCCCCTGTTATCTCTCTGTGTCCATTTGCTGTGCGTTCTTCTGCATCTGCTTGTATTGTTAGGCGGCACCAAGAAACTACATCTCTTTCTTGTTACATCATGTTGCTGCATCAGCTCTCCATGTGTGCAGTGCCACTCCTGGGTGGGCTGCACTTTTTTCATGCAGGGGCGGGTCTCCTCACAGGGCAAACTCCTTGTGTGTGGGGCATCCCTGCATGGCACGGCATTCCTTGCACGTGGGCCAGCTTACCGCATGGGTTAGGAGGTCCTGGGTATCAAACCCTGGACCCTCCATATGGCAGGCAGATGCTCTATCAGTTGAGCCACATCTGCTTCTCTCTTCCTTGTTTCTTTATGAGGCACTGGGAACAGAACCCAGGAGTTCAAACATGGGAGGGAGGCACCTAATCACTTGAGAGACCTCCATTCCCTGCCTTGTTGTGTCTATCATTATGTCTTTCTTCTTGTGTCTCTTGTTGATCAGCTTGCCATGCCTGCCCATCGCGCCAACTCATTGACTTCTTTAGGAGGCACTGAGAACCGAACCAGGCACCTCCCATGTGGTAGGTGGGAGCTCAATTGCTTTAGCCACATCTGCTTCCCTATTATGTCTTTTTAATTGTAGACATCCTAGTGTGCAAAGTGGTATCTCATTATGATTTTAATCTGCATTTCCTTAATGGCTAATGATATTGAACATCTTTTCATGTGCTTATTGGCTATCTGTTTATCTTCTGTGGCCCAGTTTTCAGTTTTCTTTTAAAATGCAAGTGCCTCTGGATAGGGACACAAACCTGAATTCAAAAGTTACCTCTTATTAACTGAACTAAGCAGCCTTGGGCAGGTCACTTAATTTTTATTATCTTCAGGTTCCTTATCTGTAATGTGGCACTAAAAATACTACCTACCTAATCAAAAATGTAAAGAATTGAGACAAGGCATGTAAAGGATTTAGTACACATCTGGGTACACATTAAATGGTCCAGGTAATAGCTATTATTGTCAACACAGACTTGACAATTAACACTTGACAATCCATGAATTCTTTGAAATAGTTCTTCCAGTAAGGAAAGTGTCAAAGTCACCAAGATATGGGACAGAGAAGCTGGGAAGGGAGTAAAGGGAGGTCAGAAAAAGAAGGGAAAAAGAAGGAAAAAGAAAACTGTCACTAATGGACCATGCTTTGTCTTGTTCTAGGGGTCACTGTCTGGGACGAGTATGGAGCCTGCTCCTCCACCCTTCAATAATGATTTAAGCACCTAATTCCCTGTATTAAATCTATTTCTGTTTAGAAGAGCTAGAAAAGTTTCTTATTACTGTCATTGAATCCTGTCTGAAACAGTAAAGAACTAGGTCTTTATCACTGCTGTATCTCTATTGCCTTACATACTACATGAGATACATTAGGGGATCAGTAACTGATGAGAACCAAGTAGAATGTACTAATGAATGAATGTAAATGGACAGGCAGAGCTTGTTTGTGATGTATGCTCAGCTAGGTGAATGAGGAGAACCCCTTCCCAAGAGGGTCCTAGAAGAGGCTGAGGAACAGAACGTAGCTCCCTATAGCCGAGGGTCTCATTGCCTATCCATTATCTACTACCACTACATACATGTCTATGTTAGAATATTTTTCATTTCTTTGTTACCGATACTCAGGGATTACAGATTCTAGAGAATGCTGCTTTCCTTTATTTCTTGAAGCCATGAGTGAGAAGGTGAAAAGGCCTCCACTTATGCCTCTTTTAGCATATAAATAGCTCACAGCAGAAAGAAAAGGGGAGCCAATGGTTCCAAATTCAAAATAAAGACAGGCTGTTCTGACAAAGTCCAAATTACAGAGTGCGCCAGGCAGAAATAAAGACAAGACATTTTTCAGAGAAATTCTATTTTCCCATTGAATTCTGAAAGAGAGAACCAGGCCAAGAAAAATTGATTTGTTTTCAGCAGCTGTTTAGGGGCAGCACACAGTCAGACAACAAACAGTACTTGAGGTTTTTATCCTTCTTATCTTCCTTCAGAGACTGGAAAAGTATTGCTGTCACTTGATTCTTCAACATGGTACAAAGGTAGAGCAAGCTGTACATTCCTGCTGTACAATTCTGCAATTTGCTATCTTCTCCCGGAATCTATCATGGCCTAAACTGCAGAACTCTAAAACCATGAAGCTCTCTGAGTGTGACAGATTTAGATTCTGCAGTCCATTTTGGGGTCCTCCTTGCCAGGCATCCATTGCTTTAAAACAGTCTTTATTTTTTCATATTGTGATTTATTGAAATCATTTACAGAAAAATACTCCTTCGCTCATGTCCACTCATTCACTAAGCACAAGCAATTGCTGAGTGCCTGCTGTGTACCCAGAAACACAGACTGTTTTTCCCAGGGTTAACACTTCTAAATGCTATATTTCCTAAATTGTTCATCATAACATTATTCTAACAGTGAAAAATTGGAAATTACCTAATTGTCCAACTAAAAGGGAATGTCTAAGTAAAATATGGTATATCTATTTGATAGAGTATTATATAGTCATTAAAAACAATGTTTATAAAGAATCTTAGCTTAATAAATGCTTATGTGAAAAGAAAACCAAGTACAACCCAAGTTGTACATAAACTATAATCTCAACTATGTTTATAAAATGCAAAGAACGAATACTGAAGAAAAAATAGGCCAAAATGTTAATTCTAAGATCATGATTAATAATTCTTCTGCATGCTCCTCTGAATATTCCTGTTCATTGAAGAAAATTCAGAAAATAAAGCATAAAAGATAAAAATAAAAATCCACCCATACTATGCCATCATTGTTACTATTTTAGTATATTGCTCTCCATTAACAATTTTTAAAATCCACGAATATCTTGAACATACTGCTTAAAAATTTTTTTAAAACTTTTAAAATGGGAATAAGAGGAAACGGACTTTGGCCCAGTGGTTAGGGCGTCCGTCTACCATATGGGAGGTCCGCGGTTCAAACCCCGGGCCTCCTTGACCCGTGTGGAGCTGGCCCATGCGCAGCGCTGATGCGTGCAAGGAGTGCCCTGCCACGCAAGGGTGTCCCCTGCGTGGGGGAGCCCCACGCGCAAGGAGTGCGCCCGTGAGGAAAGCCGCCCAGCGTGAAAAGAAAGAGCAGCCTGCCCAGGAATGGCGCCGCCCACACTTCCCGTGCCACTGACGACAACAGAAGCGGACAAAGAAACAAGACGCAGCAAATAGACACCAAGAACAGACAACCAGGGGAGGGGGGGAAATTAAATAAATAAATAAATCTTTTTTTTAAAAAAATAAATAAATAAAATGGGAATAAGAAATGTTGTTTAGACATATGAACATGAAGTAATTTTAACTGAGAAAGCCAAAATCATATGTACAATATGATTAAAAGTTCTGGGAGAAAAAAGTAAGTTCTGTAAAAAGAATTATTTCTCACTGCTTTGTACCCAGGCCATTTTATACCATATTATACATACATATTTAAAATAAATTAAAAATTTTATTCTCCCACTTCCCCCCAAAAATCCAGAATAAAATACATTAAGATGCAATTAATATGGGTGTTTCCCCCCTCTTCTTTATTATCCAAATGTAGTTATAGTACTTTTATGATGAAAAAAATTATTTTATAAATTCCATGCTTTCCTCAAGGTCACCATAACCTAAAGTATTTATTAGGCAATTTCCCTTTAAGAGACCTGCCCTACCCCCAAGCTGCCTTCTTTGCTGCAAAGCAGTATGAGGCCTTCCGTGGGCCCTGCCAGAACCCCTGGTCCCTGAGCCTGTGAGCATTTCCTTAGAGGATGGGGGAGCAGAAACTCACCTAACAGTGCCGCTGTCACTGTACTGCATGGTGAAATCACTAGCAAGGGAGATTGGTTTGCCTTTTCTGTTTTAAATTGTCTCTGTATTTTTACTCCCCTGAACATTCCCTACTCCCATCCTCTCCAGTAATCAGGAGAGTGAAGGAATAATCCCTGAGTAATCATTAGTCTCCTACCCCATCTAAATTCAAAGTTTACAAAACACTCAACAGAAGTATTTCACTTAATAAAATAAAATCAAAACTGTCACCTCCGCTTCCAAGCTAAGGAAGACAAGGCTCCAGAAGGTCCAGGAGGCTCCAGAAGGTCAAAGAACTGTGCAGCCAAAACCCAGGCCTCAGTCTCTAAGGGTTGTGGGATCTGAGGGTGGACTCTCCCGCCTCCTGGAGTCAGCCTCAGAGGAAGTGCCCGGGGGCCAGAAAGGCAATCAGGTGGGAGAGGAGGAGCAGGAAGGTGGGGTCTACAGTAACCACTCCCGGGAAGACACCACTCCAGTATCTACAGACCTGGAAGAAGCCGCCTTAGGATTCAAGATCGGAGAGAAGGGTTTGAATCTCAGCTCTTCCTCCTACTCTGTGACCTCGAGTAAGTTACTGAATTTGCTTCTTCATTTACAAAACAGATATAGTTATAGGGCCTTCTTTGCAGAGTTGTGGGTGAATTAAATGAGATGTGCATTATACTAAATACTTCACATGCATAGGAACATAGGAAGCACTCAATAAACAGTAATCATTAATAACACTAAGAACTGATGTCAACAGTGATGATCAGGGAGGTAGATGTGGCTCAAGCAGTTGGGCGCCCACCTATCACATGGGAGGTCCCAGGTTCACTTCCCTGTGCCTCCTAAAAAGACAAGGAGCAGACAGAGAGAGCACACAGAGAACAGACAGCGAGTGCAAACAACAAGGGAGGGGTTGGGAAGCAGACTTGGCCCAGTGGATAGGGCATCCGCCTACCACATGGGAAGTCCGCGGTTCAAACCGCGGGCCTCCTTGACCTGTATGGAGCTGGCCTATGTGCAGTGCTGATGCGCACAAGGAGTGCCATGCCACACAGGGGTGTCCCCCGCATAGGGGAGCCCCACGCACAAGGAGTGCACCCCGTAAGGAGAGCCGCCCAGTGTGAAAGAAAGTGCAGCCTGTCCACAAATGGTGCCGCACACACAGAGAGCTGACACAACAAGATGATGCAACAAAAAGAAACACAGATTTCCAGTGCCCTTGATAAGGATAGAAGTGGTCACAGAAGAACACACAGTGAATGGACACAGAGAGCAGACAACTGGGGGGGAAGGGGAAGGGAAGGGGAGAGAAATAAATAAGTAAAAATAAATTTAAAAAATTTTAAAAAAGGGAGGGTTAATCTTTTTTTTTAAAAAAAAAGATTTATTTCTCTCCTATCCCCTCATTGCTTTGCACTCACTGTTTTCATCCATTTGCTATGTATTCTTCTTTGTCTGCTTGCCTTCTCTTAGGAGGCACTAGGAACCTTTTGGAGTGGGAGAAAGGCACTCAATCTCTTGTGCCACCTCAGCTCCTTGGTCTGCTGCGTCTATTATTGTCTCTCCTCTGTGTCTCTTTTATGTTGTGTCATCTTGCTGTGCCAGCACTCCATGTGGGCCAACTCGCTGCACGGGCCAGCTTGCCTTCACCAGGAGTGGTAGGTGGGAACCCAATCACTTGACTCGTATCTGCTTTGCTAAAATAAATCTTTAATTAAAAAAAACAATAGTTATGGGCCATGATGTGGACCATTGACCATGAGGTGCAGAGGTGCCCAAAGATGTACTTACCAAATGCAATGGATGTGTCATGATGATGGGAACGAGTGTTGCTGGGGGGGGGGAGAGGTGGGGTGGGGGGGTGGGGTTGAATGGGACCTCATATATATATTTTTAATGTAATTTTATTACAAAGTCAATTAAAAAAAAAAACAATAGTGATGATCAGGTAGTGGATGTGGCTCAAACAGTTGGGTGCCCGCCTCCCAATGGGAGGTTCTGGGTTCAGATGCCGGTAGCTCCTAAAGACACGAGCAGACACAACGAACAGATGCAACATGCAGTGTGTGGATGTGGTTCAAGCAGTTGGACACCTGCCTCCTCATTGAGAGGTCCTGGGTTTGGTGCCCAGTACCTCCTAAAGAAAATGAGCAGAGACAGAGACCTGGGAGGGGAGAGGAATATTAAAAAGAAATTCTGATGATCATATAAGAACATATAATATTGGGAGAGTATCTGAGGCTATTGAAGAAATAAAGGGAGCCTCAGTTTCAGTCATCTTCTCTTCTGTAGGTTCACATAGAAACTGGAGATCCTTCATGTCCACACCTTTTCTCTTCAAGATGTCCTGCTATAAGAGTCAGAGAAGATCACACCATGTATTATGTGTCTTCTGGTGAATTTCCACCCACAAATTATTGAGCAGAAGGAGATTTCATGAGACCTCCAAAGCAGCAGATAAGAGAAAGCAGCAATAGCACCCTGTGCCAGCAGAGCCTGCCCTCTTCCCTCTCACCATCCAAGATGGCAGCCTGAACTCGCTTCAGGACTACACCGAGAGCCTGCGCACCTGGAAAGCCCAGGACTAATCTCACTTCTGCCACTAGGTCACTGGGAGACCTGTCATGTTTCCTCTCAAGCGTCAGTGTCCTCTTCTGCAAAATGAAGCACTGGCCCTCTGCCAAAGAGCTCACAGACTTTTTAACCCCAGATTATGCACAAATCACCATACACCTCTCCAAGTGCTGGTAATGAGGGAAAAGCAGGTGTCAACGGTTTCAATTTTTATAAAATATTTGACAGCTCTCGAGACACCTCACCAAAAACTGGTTCTTGCCAGTCAGAAGTCATAACCTAGTGGGGGGACAACAGCCCAAAGGAAGTATCCCAATGGCCACCCAGAAGAGGGAGATTAAATTTAAAGCGAGAGAGGGGAAGATTAACTTTATGGGCTGAAAGATGACAAAGGTAATATACTTGGCCAAATACAAGTCTAGAAATACTGTGCTGAGTTCCACATTTTTGAATTTGAGAAAACCTCAAGTGCTGGTAATTAGACCTGAATCTTCTCATTGCCACTTAATGAGTAATGTTTTACAAACATTTCCACATTCACAACAAATTCTCATTCACAACAAACATCCCTTTTGCTCATAATCAGATAAGGAAAGGGGCTCAAGAAGGTTAAGCAACTTGCCCAAAATCACCCAGCTAGGAAGTCCTGGTCTGGCAGGCAAACCACAGAATGGAGTCCAAATTCCGTGGTTTTTCCAAGCTTGTTTATGCCTTCCCTCCGCAGGCCAAAACACAGATGAAGAGAAGGCTTATATTCAGCATCACTTCATTTATGTGTGCAATCCAACCCATTAGCCAAGCTGGGTCGAAGCCAGGAATGCAAATATTAAAAGTGAAGTCCCCATACACAAAAGTAAACATTGTAGGATGTCATTAGGCAACATCCCTGAAAAACAGCTTCTCCTGCTAGAAAAGTAGTCCTGAACCATGTGATTCTGTCCCCCAGGGGACACTTGGCAATGCCTAGAGACATTTTTGATTGTCACAACTAGAGAGTGCTACTGGCATCCAGTGGGTCTGAGAGGCTGCTCATGGATCAAACATGAAGAGCATGGCAGACGGTGGCAGGACTCAGGACACCATGTTGAATGAGCTAGCCAACGAGGAGCATGCCCATTCTTGAATCATGAAAAGGAAAACACCAGGATGGACGGAGACCAACCCAAATGCACAAAGGAACCCACCAGGATTGACAGAGACAAACACACATAGCAAAGGGGCTCATTCACGCATGGCAATAATTCAGTCACTCATTAACTCCTCTGGGAAGAGGTGTCTGCAACATTCAAGAGGAAACTGGCAGAAGTGAGGCTTTAGGGATCTTAGCCTACAAGGAGCAACCCAGCCACAAAGGGCTGCACATTCGCTGCAGGCTACTTCACCTGTCTGCTCTCTAGGCTCAAACTGAAAACCAATCCTCTGCCATCCATTCCTAGCTCTTCCCTACCCCTCATTTTACCATGCTCCCAAAATGTGAGGAAATGTGAGGCTCTAGCAAATGAAACTACATATAAACAGATTCAGAATCTGTTTCGTCCTTTTATTTTATTTTTAACCTTAACTACAGCATCCTTATCCTGTCCAAGTCACCTGCTTAATTACAAGGCAGAGTGACCTAGCCAGAGCACATGTGGTAACAGAAATGGGTGCTAGGTATATCTACAGGGGCTTCCCATCAAGTCAGTACCACACGTGAAATGCCTGATACAATCCTCTCATTTATCATATTACCTTTCTGCCTCCAAAAAGGATGGAGAGTGACGTACTACTGCAGATAGCACAGGAATCTATTACATACCTTCCCATAGAGGGAAACTGCTGATTGGATATGGCAAGCACATCTCACTGAATCTGAATTGCTAAACATTAGAATCACCTGCGGAGTGTTTTTAAAATAATGAGGCCTGAGCCCCCACACAGACCAAATAAAACAGAATCTCTGGAGTTGGATTCCAGGCATCTATAGTTTTTAAAAGATGCACAAGTGATTCTAAGGCACAGCCAGGCACTCTCTGGGCTATGGTCTTACAGAGAAGCTCCAACTTGGTAAGCTGAAAGTACCAGTGACATTCAGCACCAAAGTGGATTTGGGATGACAATGAAGGGAGGCAGAAGTAAAAGCTTCCGCTCTTCAAAAGGAAGAAAAACAAGCTGACATTTTAAATGGGAGCTGAAGAGCAGAAAATGAACTTCTTTACTAAGAGCATAAAACTGCTGCATTTTGCCTCAGAAAATGCTGGTTTCATTTCAGTTGAAGCACCAGCACCAAATCAGGTACAGAAGTATGCAGCAAAGTAGGAAACCAGGCATTTCATCTTAAGCATGTAGAGTTTCTGAGGAGGTAAAACAGGGAGTGTGAAACAGTAATACTAAGGCAGGATCTCCTGGTGCTGAAATGGAGGGGAGAGAAGGCACTGGAAGAGGTCAGTGGGGCTGGGGCTGGGCCAGAGCAGCTCCAGGCTGCTCTGGGTTTCCAGCTGTACTCAGATACTCCCACAGGTGCTGCAAGGACTCAATTCCCAGCCTGTCTCCTGTGTGACTTGCTCCACCCCGCTGGACACGTGCCAGCCAGCTCAAAATGCCTGAGCGGCACAAGAGGCCTCTCGCTGCCCGTGAAGTTGCAACTATATTCATTTCCCTTCCAAATTAATATTCTCCTGCCCCATAATAAAGCCGTCAGCTCCCAAGAAAGGACACAGGCTAAGAAAGGTGGCCAAGGCTGTTCAAGCAGAGGGCACAGCTGCCGTTTGATGCCAAGGAGGCCCACGGTGGAATCCCACCCTCTCACACTGACAGCCGGTTTTCCCATTACCAGAATGCACTCAGATGCCCATCCCTGCCTGGCCACCCTCCTTCATCACACACTTGGCCACTGCACTTGGGACTGAAACACAATTAATTCCTGCTCCAGTGACTATTTTCCCCCCAGAAAACGAATCTGATAGACCCGCAGTGTCAATACGCGAGCACCACTCTGAATGCTAATGGCCCCTACGAGTTCCGCAGAGGGCACGGGAGAGGCACGGGCTTGCTCAGGTCTGGAAACCCTACCTGGAGTTATCAGCAGCAACTCGATGCAGGGACCGCCCTCCCAGGCGCGACAGCAGTAGCCAGAGACCCTCTAGTTTCCTCCAGGGTAACATAAGGCTGGTGGCCCGAGCCGCAGTGGTCAGGGCATGGGGAGAGAGGGAAGCAGGCTGCCTGCGAATGGTGCACAGCTCCCGTCCACTGAGGGGAACTGGCAGCAGGTGGAGATTTAAAACGCAGCAGATGAGATGTAGGTTAGATTCACAGACAAACTTCCTGACAGAGAGGGAAGTACTGGAAAGGCTGACCCATTACTTAAATTTCACCGGGGAGCTACAAGAGGCTGATTGTACTGTCTGCCAGGAAGGGAGCTGCAGGCAGGCAGCCTTCTGTGTGCACAACGGTCTGCGGCAGGACCTCACCCAGGTTGGCCCCCAGCGGCCTACGAGCTTTGTCACTTTTCAAAATACAAGGTAAAGCGAACAGACTGCTCATCCCTACCAATATGCACCCTTTTTTCATCAGAGAAGTTTTGGATTTATAGATCATGCCCAATACGTACTTTTAAATGTCCTTACATTCAACCTAAGAATTTCATTTCCAGGAATATAAGAAATTATTCATAAATATGGTTAAATATTTTTATGTACTTTGGGGGGAAAGCAGAAACAATCTAAATGCCTAACACCTGAATGGGGAATGATTAAGAAAGGTATGGCACACATGGCACACACAGCATGGATTATTAAGGAATACTTGATCTGAGGAATGCACATGATAAAACATTATGTGAATAAAGCACATCAACTGTGTTTCTGAAGAAAAAAAGAATTTATATGTGCATCTCAAAAAAGTAGAGAGGGGGAACGGATATGGCTCAAGCAGTCGAGTGCCTGCCTCCCACATGGAAAGTCCTGGGTTCAGCCCCTTGTCCCTCCAGAAAAGAAAAAGAAATCAAACAAACAAACAAAAAACCAAATGAGAAAAATACAGGGAAGTGATGTGGCTCCATGGTTGATGTCCCAGGTTCAATTCCCTCCCGCCAACCTGCTACCTCAAAAAAAAAAGTATGGAGGGAAATACACAAAAATGTTAGCAGTAATCATCTGTGAGTGTAGAAGTAAAAGTGGTTTTTCTAATAAGTGCATTATCTTAATAGAATATAGACATTTTAAAAAAATTCTAGGGAAGTGGACTTGGCCCAGTGGTTAGGGCATCCGTCTACCACATGGGAGGTTCGCGGTTCAAACCCCGGGCCTCCTTGACCCGTGTGCAGCTGGCCCATGTGCAGTGCTGATGCACGCAAGGAGTGCCATGCCACGCAGGGGTGTTCCCCGCGTAGGGGAGCCCCACGCACAAGGAGTGCGCCCCGTAAGGAGAGCCGCCCAGTGCGAAAGAAAGTGCAGCCTGCCCAGAAATGGCACCACACATGGAGAGCTGACACAGCAAGATGACACAACAAAAAGAAACACAGATTCCCGTGCCGCTGACAACAACAGAAGTGAACAAAGAAGAACACACAGCAAATAGACACAGAGCACAGACAACTGGGGTCGGCGGGGAGGCGGGGAGGGGAGATAAATAAATAAATAAATAAATCTTAAAAAAAAAAATTCTGGGGAAGCGGTTGTGGCTCAACTGATAAGAACATCCACCTAACACTTGGGAGGTTCGGGGTTCAAACCCAGGGCCTCCTCCCAGTGTGGTGAGCTGGCCCACACACAGTGCCGCTGCACGCAAGGAATGCCGTGCAACACAGGGGTGTCCCCCACATAGGAAAGCCCCACGCACAAGGAGTGCACCCCTCATGGAGAGCTGCCCCGCACAAAAAAAGCACAGCCTGCCCAGGAGTGGCGCTGCACACATGAAGAGCTGACAAAACAAAACGACGCAACAACAACAAAATAAAAGCGACAGTTTCCCAGTGCCACATGACAAGAATGCAAGCAGACACAGAAGAACACACAGCGAATGGACACAGAGAGCAGACAATGGGGGGAAGGGGAAAGAAAATATAAATCTTAAAAAAAAAAAGTCTGTTTCCTGATGTACCTTAGCACCATAAATCTACTTCATCTGCATGGCCATGATTCTCAAAAAGCAAAATGGTGACACTAAATCTTGTACTTGGCAAGACAAACATGTTCTCACTTCCGAAATAGCCCAGGGTACCCACTGTAGCCACCTGAATACCACGCATCACCATTTCCTGTTGGGAAGCAGGGTCTTCCCCCCAAAGATTAATGGGGCTCTTATTGTATAGGCTAGACCCTCCCTTCACACTCAATTACAATGTGCCTAAATGAGTCTGAAAGGCAAGGGAGAAATGTGGAATTCTGCGAAGAATTAGAATTTACTGGATTAACCCTGAAGAGTATTGAGCTGCCAGATTTAGTCTCAACCACTATTTACTGAACGTTTACTGTATGCCAGGAACTTGGCAGGATACTTTCACATATCTTTGCAAGGTAGTACTCATTATTCCTGTTTTATACATAAGAAATTGAGGCTCCAGGAGTCAAGTGAACTTGCCTCAAATCACATAGATAGTAAGTAGCAGGGCTGGGACTAAATGCTGGTTGCCTGACTCCAAGTCAGCAGAGGTTTTCTCCATAGTCTCCTCCAGCATCAGTGTCTTTGCAGAGAACACTGCAGACCACACCTCTCCCTTCTAGAATTAAACCTCAACCCTCAATAACCCTAAGATAGGACACGTCACTGTTTCTTTTCTATGTACACCATTACCCATGACAGTACCCATGATCCACTGTGGTCAAATTCCTCTACCTGTCTCACTGACTATTAAGGATGTGCTAAGTACAGCAAGATGATGTTCACTAAGGAGGCCTTCTCTGGAGGCGTACAAAACTTTGGAGAGACTCCTATAGTTCACAGCAAAAACACATTCCTTTAGATTCTCCTTTTTGCTTAAAACATCTCAAGCAGACTAGTCTCTCATCCCATTTTATAGATAGGAAGACTGAGGTTGAAAAGTTGGTTGACCTGTTCTAAGATCAGTAAGAAGCAGAGCTAGGACAAGAGCTCAGATCTCCTGATTTCTGGCCTAGAGATCTTTCTGCCACAGAAGAACATACTCAGAACGTGGGCTCTGGGGCTCTCTGCCCCACTACTTAACTGAAATCTCATTTCCCTCAATTGGGGCATGAAGACAACAGTAGCTACCTTAGGCAGTTGTTTGAAGGACAAATGGGATAAAAGAGCCTAGAATACAGTGGCCACTAGAGGTTCTGATGGGAGGGAGAAGGAAAAATAGATGTAATAGAGGGCATTTTTGGGACTTGGGAATTGTCCCAAATGACATTACAATGCCAGATACAGGCCAGTATATATATTGCCATAACTTACAAAATTGTGCAGGAGAGAGTGTAAACTACAATGTAAACTATAATCCATGCTTAGTGGCAATGCTCCAATGTGTTCACCAATTTTAACAAACGTACACACTAATGAAGGATGTTGTTAATGTGGAAAAATGTGGGAGGGGTAGGGAGCAGGATATATGGGTATCCTCTATATTTTTTATGTAACATTTATGTAATCTAAGTATCTTTTAAAAAAATTAAAAAGTATGTTTTAAAAAAAAAAAAAGAGCCTCAAACAATGCCTGGGACACTTGGATCTATTGTCACACGAGCTGAAGAGGTAGCAGGAAGACCCGTCCATCTACCTCCCCACTTAGTCCAAAGGCCCACAAAGCTGTAGTCTGAAAACATCAGCGAAGATGGAGCCAGTTTTCTCGCTGGCAAGGCTTGGCCAGAAGATTCCAACTCATGTCCAGATAATGACTTTGCACAAGCTTTTCTCTTTGCCATATATGCTCTTCCCTGCTCCCTTTTCATCCCCCAACTCCAACTCATCCTCCAGTTGCACCTCACGTGTTAGCTTGTCCAGAAAGCCTTCTCTATCTCCCCAGGCTTAGTTTAAATCCCACAGGAACCTCGACTTTTAGCCCTAACAGGGTGCCCACCACTGTTATCAAAATTTGGCTGCTTACTTGCCTGCTTTCCCACTAAACTACAAGTCACCTGAAAGCAGGGACTGTACTATAATCACTGTTTTATCCTCAGTACCTATCTGTATTAGTTTCCTATTGCTGCTGTAACAAGTTCTACAAATTTAGTGGCTTAAAACAATGTAAATTTATTATCGTACGTTTCTGGAGGTCAGAAGTCTGAAATCAGTTTCACTGGACTAAAACCAAGGTGTCAGCAGGGCTGGGCTCCTTCTGGAGGCTCTGGGGAGAATCCATTCACATGCCTCTTCCACCTTCTAGGGGCTACCCACATTCCTTCCCTCATGGCTCCTCAACCTCTGCTAACATCATCACATTCCCTTCTCTTCACTCTGACCCTTCAGCCTCCCTCTTATCAAGATTCTTCTGATTACACTGGACCCGCCCAAATTATCCAGAATCATCTCCCCTGCTACAAGATCCTTAACTTAATCACATCTGCAAAGTTCCTTACCGTGGAAGGTAACATACTTATAGGCTTTGGGGATTAGGAAATGGACATCTTTGGGGAACCATTGTTCAGCTTACCACACTATCACTCACCTAATGCATGGCAGATGCACAGTAGTTGTTTGCCTTGTGCAAGATGCCATTCTCCATATAGTCCTAAACCAAGGATGGAGAACCTTCTTGGCTGGCTTAGGAAGGGCCCAAATCTCCCAACCACACTATACCTGGTAGGGAGTCCTGAAAATCACTACTGCTCTCTACACAACCTGCAAAGAGCACTTTTGGAACCAGCCAGTCTCAGTTTATTCAGCTAACGTGGAAGCAGCCCACACTTTCACCTCTCTACCTCCATCCTGGGTAAATTCTCACTAATTGATTCTCTGAACTCTGAAAATATGGGTAGATGAATCACTCTCTACACTTATCTGGTAATCGACCTTTAGAAAGACTGACAGGCATAGTCTACTTCCTGGAGCTCATAATTCACATATCCACACAGCATCATCACAATATGAACAGTTGCCAAATGGCATCAGGATAAGGGTTCTATCACTTATCAGCATGCGTCAGATTTGATAAGTACTGACAGCACATTCTTTGAAATTCTATCAAAATCGAGCCTTAAATTAGCAGGCTACAGCAGCAACCTAGCAACCCAACTATATTCATTCCCACCTGAGTACCTGAAAAAGAAGGTGTCAGGTCCCAACAGGAATCAGAACCCCAGAGGAGAGGGGTAGGTTGATCCAGGGCTTGCCCACCTCGGGCAATGCCAGGTGGCTATGAGGGGCAATGGAAGGAGCCCAAGTTAGGATCTGAACTGTCTCTTCCATCTATCCTAGAGTGACCATGAGCTTGCTCATCAACCTCTCTGAGCTTTCTCAACTACACAGAATCCACAGGTAAAATGCCTAGCCGGAAGTACATTCTCACCAGGGGTTAGCACCCTTCTTCCTAACTCCTGAAAGAATATAGCAGGCAGGGCATGCTAATCCTCTCAGAGAAGACAAATTGATATAAATGCACTGTTCCCTGTTATCCACATGTTGTCTACACACTGCTTCTGTGATTTCTGCCCCAGCCACGTACAACCTGTACTCCTTTTTTTCCTTCAAATAGTCCCATTTTGTCTTTAGTCACATCCTAAGCAATAATAGCTACATAGTAATGCGTTTGATATTCTAACTATATTTTCTTCAAACACAGGAAAAAAATTACACCAACATTAATACACTGTACTAACTCATATCATGTCACACTTTGGGGAAACCCTGGGGTAAAAACTTGTCTGGTCCTGGCTCGACCACAAAGTGCTCTCCATGCCCACATCACTTCCCTTCCCTGAAATCACTTCCACTTCTGATATTATGAGACCTATTATCAAATGGACAAAATAAGAAAAAGAATCCAAGCAGGGAATTTAAAAGAGGTCTTAACACTACTCAATATAAGCATTCCTAAGCATTCCTCTGAAAACAGAGAAAAGGGTATGAGAGAGAATGACAAAGAGGTACATGCCACATACCTTCCCTCATCTCAAAAGACTCTGACTTTGAGCTTCTCTTTTATGACATTTATTATATCAGCAGTTTTTCCTAAGAGAGGACACAGGGTTATTGTAATGGGACAGCCTGGATTTGCCTCTCAGCTTGGGTGGGGGTTAGTTTTATTACCTTAGGCAAGCCATTTAACCTCTTAGCTCCACAATCATGAAAGGGGTGATACCACCTTCCCAAGGCTCTGTGGGTGGGAATAGCTTGTACAAAGTGCATGGAACAGTACTGGTACAAGAGACATTTGCTATTACTCTTATGCCTTGCACTAACAGGTCAACTACACGTCTGCCTCTCCCACTTCATTACAAACTTTCTAAAGGCAGGAATGTGCTCATCTTCCTCTCCCCAACACCCACAGTGCCTGTTAGTGTTTCACATATATTAAAGGGCTTAACCTGAATTGGTAGGAAATCAAAACCTACAGAAAGAATGCCTGCTTCAAGACAGGGATCTGGACATGTCCAGAGATTTATAAATAAAAACAAATGCTCCCTCTTTCTAACAAAGTCTTAGAAATCCACTAAAATGGAAACAGTAACTATCTTTAGTGTTTGGGTCACTGATTTCCCCCTTCTTTCTTCTTTTCTAATATTCTGAGTTTTCCATAATAGGAATATTAAAATTATTACAAAGATAAATAAGGCTGCTGGCCTCTAAGTCAGAAAGTCAGAATGTGGAGGTCTAGTCTCCATCATTACATAAGAGGCTATGTGATATGGACAAATCACTTCAATTTCCAGTAAAATGATGGGAGGGAAGCAGATGTGGCTCAAGCAACTGCACTCCCATCTACCACATGGGACATCCGTGGTTTAGTTCCCGGTGCCTCCTAAAGAAGACAGTGAGCTGGCCAGATGGGCAGGCATGAGCTGGCACAACAAGATGATGCAACAAGAGACAAAAGAATGGGAAACAGATGTCGCTCAAGTGATAAGGCTTCCACCTATCATATGGGAGGACCTGGGTTCGATCCCTGGGGCCTCCTGGTGAAAAAGAAGAAGAGAAGGCATGCCTGCATGGCAAGCCAGTGCCCACATGGCAAGCCAAGTGCCCACACAGTGAGCCAAGTGCCCACGTGGCAAGCGGAGTGCCCACACGGTGAACTGAGTGCCCACATGGGTGCCTGTGAGGTAAGCCAAGTGCACACGTGGTGAGCTGAGTGCCCATGCAAGTGCCCACATGGCAAGCCGAGTGCCCGCATGGTGAGCCAAGTGCCCAGGTGAGTGCCTGCACGGTGAGCCAGTGCTCGTATGGCAAAAGAGTGCCCACGCTGTGAGCCGAGTGCCTGCATGGTGAGCCAAGTGCCTGCATGGTAAGCCAGTACCCACGTGGCAAGCCAAGTGCCCATGTGGTGAGCCAAGTATCCACGCAGTGAGCCAGTGCCCACGCAAGTGAGTCACACAGCAAGATGATGATGCGACAAAAGAGAGACGAAGGTGAGAGTCAAGGTGAAGCGCAGCAGAGACCAGGAACTCAGGTGGTGCAATTGACAGGGAACCTCTCTCCACAGGTCCCCAGGATCGAATCCCAGTGAATCCTAGAGGAGAAAGATGAGAAGAAAAAACAAAAAGAGAAATAGATACAGGAGATCACATAGTGAATGAACACAGACAGCAAAAACAGCAGGGCAGGAGTGGGGGAGGGGAAGAGAAAAAAAAGAGACAATAGAAGGAAAAACCATGAGAGACACAACAACCTGAGAGCAGAGGCCCCTGATGCCTCCTAAAGAAGACAAATAAGACAGTGAGTTGGTACAATGGGCAGCCGTGGCAAGCTGATGCAATGAGATGGTGTAACAAGAGACAAAAGAAGAAAAAACGTAATGAGAGACACAACAAAGCAGGGAAGGGAGGTGGCTCAAGCAATTAGACACTTCCCTCCCACATCGGAGGACCCAGGTTCAGTTCCCTGTGCCTCCTAAAGAAACAAGGAAGACAACAGACACAGTAAGTGCAAACAACAAGGGGGTGGGGAGGGAGAAATAAATCTTTAAAAAAATAAAATAAAATAAAATGATGGGAATACACCCACTCTGATATTACTAGGCTGCTGTGCCCAGGCTGGTGCAGTGAAACCATGGCTCCTCTAACAAGAGCCTGGAATCTCCTGAGTATGCCTTGAGCCTCACTAGCAGCTTTTTAATTTTCATTCCAAACCAGACCTTTATTCCTTTATCTGTGTCACACCCTCACAAATATTGTTCTGGTCATAAAAAGGAAAACCCAAAATGCTGCAATCTTTTTCTTGTAAACATACTACAAAAGTAATGAGAATAAATTTGGGGCTGTGACCATAAGTTTCTGTTAACAAGTACCACCCATATTTGAAACACCACCAGCTGTGAGTTCTTACTTTCAGGGTGTTTTCTTTTCTCCTTCCTTTTTTGTTGTTGTTGTGTTTGTTTGTAACACATTTAAAACTACAGACCTTGTTGCTCACTGACAGATCATTTGGAGCAGAGGGAAGGAGGTAAAACAGCTAACCAGAACCATCAGAGAGAAAGATGAGACCTTGAAAACTGAGCCCAATGGTCAGCTGTAGACCAAACGTTTCCTGTCTAAACCGAGTTACACAAATCGAACTAACAGCATCATTCTTAAAAGACACCCCGAGGCAGGGTGAGTGCAAGAGGGTTACAGTCCCATGCAAGTGACATTTAAGGTCATAGCCAAAAAGGTGCTGTGTTCATTTGCCCCACAGGGTCTACGGATCAGGTGGCAAAGAGGACAAGAGAGGGGCACCAAGAGAACAAGCTAGTCAATAAGGCGCCCCTTTGGGAAACGGACTTTGGCCCAGTGGTTAGGGCGTCCGTCTACCATATGGGAGGTCCGCGGTTCAAACCCCGGGCCTCCTTGACCCGTGTGGAGCTGGCCATGCGCAGTGCTGATGCGCGCAAGGAGTGCCGTGCCACGCAAGGGTGTCCCCCCGTGGGGGAGCCCCACGCGCAAGGAGTGCGCCCGTGAGGAAAGCCGCCCAGCGTGAAAAGAAAGAGCAGCCTGCCCAGGAATGGCGCCGCCCACACTTCCCGTGCCGCTGACGACAACAGAAGCGGACAAAGAAACAAGACGCAGCAAATAGACACCAAGAACAGACAACCAGGGGAGGGGGGCAAATTAAATAAATAAATAAATCTTTAAAAATAAAAAATAAAAAAATAAGGCGCTCCTTTGTGCATTCTACTAACTTATATATAGCCAGACTCAGCCTGAGACCATGAGAAAACGTCAATGGAGGAAAGGCAACACAGCACGCAAATGTATTTGGAGAAACTTTGGGTTGTTCCTATTCTGGGAGACAGAGGTCTTCAGATGCATGAATCCAATGGTAACAATTACAATTCCTATCAACTCAGCTTCCCCACCTATAAAATGTGGACAATAATTTACCCTATCATAAGTTGTGAGAATTAAATGAAATGATACATGAAAGCATTTAGAACAGTGTCTAGTACATAGCTATCAATAATTATTTGTATTCTACATGAGAGTTTTGCATATATTATCCCATTTGATAAGAACAACTTTGTTAGATAGGTTTTATTATTCTCACAGGACTGGCTCAAAGGAATAAAGACTTATCTAGAGTCACGCAGCTAAAAAGTGTCAACCATCCAGTTCCTCTTAGCACATATTTCATCATCCTGGCTGGACCTGAGAGGGCTGCCTTAGCAGGCGTTTGAGCCCGTCACCTTTCCAGCTCCACTGTGCTCCATGCCTGCTGCCAGGGATCCACAGGTTTCCAAGGCCTCTGAATATTCTGAGGCTGGAAAACAGGTTTGATGTGAAAGTCAGTGGGAACCCTTTCAGGATGTCCTCACATCTGGCCCTAGGAGCAAATTCTGACATTTGTATTTTCTACATAAGACAATTTTCTTTGCTGCTTCAAAAATACTCTAGCTACCCTAATTAATAAAAAATAATAGCTGCCAATTAACAAGCACTTTTTAAATCCTTTACAAACATCTCCTATAATCCTCCCAATTGTCTTGGGTGCGGGTGAGGGGAGGTATCCTTATCCTTATCTATCAGGCAAGGAAACGGAGACTCATGGAAACCAGAGGATTCAAAGCTAGCAAGTGGCACAGGCTGAGTCTGAATCCAAGTCCCCAGAAAAAGTGCCATTTATCATCTGTCTCAATAAACCCCGCACTCGCCCTCCTCTCACTCCCGGGTACCCAGACGGTATAGGCTTACAATACTAGCCACCCTTCCCTTCAAAGACAGTATAAATCCCTGGGAAGAACTTTTTGCTTTTGTAAACCAAGACTGCAAAGGCTGCCAGGTTTCTTACTCTATTTCTCCTCCTGATGTGATTCAGAATAGACCTTCAGAACACGCCTCTCTTAGCCTAGGTACTTTCTTCTACCACCTGAAGCAGAAAGAGCCTGCCTGCCACAGCAGCTACCGAGGAGCACAGTAACAAGCACTACCAACCCCTGTGCCTCTTTTAAGAGGGGAGAAGACAAGCCGAGGAGCTGGTACAAAGGGACAGGTGCCTCTTTCCCAGTTTACGGGGGGATTCGGGCCCCAGGCCAGAGGCCTCAGCTGGAGCTGGACTCCCCACAGCCTGCCCAGCACAGGCATTAGGAACAGGACATGGGGAAACCTCCAAACAAGCCTTTAACCCCACAATCAGAGTGACCCGACCTCCTCCAGCTCACCTCACAATCCCACATCCTCTCTGACAACTGCCCCATGTCCCCCACTGCCCTGACACCACTCAGTCCAGTTTCCCAGAGATCCCACCTACTCTTCACACCATCACCTACTTCTCACAGAAAAGAGCAGCTTTCCCAGGCAGCAGCCAGACCATCATCAATGAACATTCACCATGACCAGCAGGCAGGGAGGTGAGTAGACATTAGATAGCAGCCTTGGGCAGACTTCCCATAATAGAAAAAAAACTGGTCTGCAATCAGGACCATTTCCAAACCCTCTTACAGAATGCCAGCACTTGTTTTACTCTGGGGCACTGTTAAAGGCAACACTTCAAAAGCAGTGTGTTGAGGAAAGGGCTACCACTAAGTGTACATACCACCAACTCTGGTAGGAGCCCCTTTTTCCCAATAGCCCAGGGTGTCAAGGCCAGCAGCCTCTCTGAAGCCAAGCCTTGCTTTATGCATTTTCTCCCTGGAAAGCTGGGGTGACATGGGGTTTATGTGGTCTGGGCAGCCATCAGAGCAGTCCAGCCCATGAAGACCAGAGCAGGAGGCAGGTGAACCCAGCACGCCAAGTCACTGAGGAAGCGGACAGAGGAGTGTGGGGCACCGCTACAGCGGGTCTCCGAGAACCTCTCGGCGCAGCCCACAGCTGAGTGAAAATACTCCGCCCCACACTCCTCCCTCTTCCCCGTAAGGGCAGCAGAGCCTGCACACTCCTCTTCCTCCAGAAGCCCAGGTCAAATTCCAAAACACACTTATTTTCCCTCTCATCACAACTCTACTGGATCCTTCAACCCTTCGGTTTATAAGACTGAGTCCTCTATCCTAATCTGGCAAAGAGACAAGGCATTCCCAGGTCTCTAAAGCATCGTGAAGTAGTAGGACAGGAGTTCTCCTCAGGGCCCAGAGGGAACAAAATCTCAGGAGGCTGCGTCCAACCAGCCCCACCCACCCCACCCTCCCAAAGCCCAGCGTCACCCACAGCCCTCCATCTGAGGCCTGGGCCCTTCCATTCCCATCTTTAGTGCCCAGCCCAGAAAGACCCCAGCACAAACAGAGTGCGCCTTGTGACTCCCAGTCAGAATCCCCTGCTGCTCTGACCGTGGGCAAGGGAAACCGAAACTGCCTGAAGGAGCCTCCCTCAGCCCTCAGCAGGTCCCCCCTGGACCTCCGTGTGCCTCCCAGCCCTTGGCCTACAGACTAGTCACTGAAAAAGACAGCGGACGGCACTTGTTGAGCTTTTGTGTTGAGTTTTCAGGCACTGGGGCTAAGACAGGGCAGCGTTTTATGTTTTTTTTTTCTTCTCCATATGCTTCTGACTGTCCACTGAAAGGACTCAAGTCTCAAAGACCTGTTCCCGAAGCTTCACCAGTTAGTCGCCGGGAGGCAGAGTGGGAGTGAGGTTGCTTTCCAAAGGCAATGGAAGAAAAGCACAGGCTGGTTCAAAAGTAGATAAAACCTGAGGGATGCTCCCTTTCTGCCCTCCCAGAAGAGACAAGGTGTCCCAAGGGAAAAGGGACCTCCTCCGCGAAGTGCCAGGCACAGTGAGAATGCCCCCAACCTCAGAAAACCTTCAACCTCGATTTCCAAAGCCAAAAAGGAAAGGGGTAAAAACCCTGTAGCCCACCAAGCTCATTTCCAGATTTCCTCTCTCTAGCCTAGACACATGAATAATTAAGTTCCTCACCAGGGAGCTAACCACGTTGCCACGAAAGAAGAAGAGTAATGGCCCGGGAGCCCCACCGGCCCCAAGCCTGCAGGCTTCAGGGCTCGGGGCAGGGACCTGCGCCCGGAACAAAGCCTCCGCATTCCTCCGGGAAGGTGTGTCTGAAACCAGACCCGTCACAGGCGAAAAGCTGACCCCTGCGTCTCCCTGAGCCGGCTCCGGGCAAGTGTGGGTGGGAGGCTCCGGGAGGACGAGGAGGGCAGGAGCCCCCGCACGGAGGGCGAGGAGGGCAGGAGCCCCCGCACGGAGGGCGAGGAGGGCAGGAGCCCCCGCGCGGGTCTTACGTGCAGCGAGGTGGCCTCTGCCCACCTCCCCGCGCCCCTCCCCCGACCGACCGCTGCCCCCGCGGCCCGCACGCCTCCCGGGCCGTGGGGCCCCAACCACTGCCGATTTCGGGAAGCCGTGCTGTCTGCTGAGGAGATAATCCTGTTACCATGAACGCAGGCTGTACTTGGAGCCCCGATTCTTAAAACAAGGCTGTTCCCTCGGCGCCCTTTCCGATGAGTAACCCAGAGCCCCGCGCCGGCTCAATGAATTCTCTAGCCGAAACTCCAGGGGCAAGCTGCGGCTCCCACGCCGATGGCCAGCCGGGGAAGGACCGGCTCCCGTCACGCCCGTATCCAGACACAAAATCACCCCCAAATGCAGCCCATGCACCCTGTACCCTGCCGACCCGCCAGCCTGCAGCCCCTCGAAAGTTACGGCGCGCGCACACACCTGCAGGCTCCCTGCAGCGGCCGCCGCCAAACCCCCGGGGCGGCAGGGCAGGCGTCCCGGAGCTGGCAGCGCCGCGGATCCATGCGCTCGCTCGGTGAGCCCCGGCCGGACACTGGTCAGCGGTGCTGAGCGGCGGAGCGCGCCGGGGCCTCAGCTCGCCCGTGGCGCATCGCGCGCCCTCCTTGTCCTCGCCTGGCCCTTCCCGACGAGCCCACACCCACTTGACATCAGCGCGGACCAAAGCACGTGGCTCAGCGCCAGACGGCGGACCCCGGCGGCCCAGAGCGCGCCCCAGGTGCCTCTGATCCGCCAGGACGGTGCGTCGGAGCGCGGCACAGTCCTCTCCATGCAGAGGATGCAGCGTGCGAGAGGGGGTAGGGAGAGGGAGGAGCGGGGAGAGAACCCGGAGGGGCAGGACCTGCCGCCTCACAGCGGCGCTGCTCCCGCGCCCTGCCACCCGCAGGCCTTATAGCTGTTGCTGCAAGTGTCCACTGACTGCGAAGATCGGGCTGCAGGCTACCCGGGCTGCTACCCCTTTCTGCCAAGGACCCCTGACCTTGAATTCTCTTCTCCAGAATGACTGGATGAGGCTCCTCTCTAACGACTCTTACTAAATTGCACGGACTGATTCTGCCAAGCCAGGAATGAATGTTTGGTTGGATGTGGTGCTGAAGACAAAATCAAGCACCCAAGGAAGCAGACCACGCCTCTGGCTTGTCTCCTCACTGTCACCCTCGACAGTGGCTCCTTGCTTTCTCTTTTCTCTAAACGCCCTTGGCAATATGGGACTGATCGCCTGGCTCTGCAGTCAATAAGAAACAGCCCAGCCCAGCAGCCCACACACACTTCCAGTTCCTTCATTAGCATCCAGCCAAATATGCAAACATTAATTAAGGCTTAGAATGTGCCAAGAGCAGGAAATAGAAGATGAACAAAGTTCCTATATTGACAGGGCTTATAATCTAGTCAGGGAGAGAGATATTAATCAAATACGGAACAAAGTAATGCAACTGTTACTAGGGTATTAAAAGTAAGAGGCACCGTCAGAATACACACAGGGAGCCCTAAACAATCTTGGCAGTCAAGAAAGGCTTCCCTGAGGAAGTGACATTTGAGGTTCTGAGGCATGAAGGTGAGACATTGCCCAGGGCAGGGGTGAAGGGGTGGAGTGGGGGAGTTCAGGCACAGATCCTGGTGGTTCAAGTATAAGTGTGCTCCTCTGCACAGGGCAGATCATCAAGAGGTGATGGACCAGGCCGGGGACACCCGGGCCTTGAGCAGGAGGGGCATGGGCTGGTTCCAGGCCCTGGAAGATAGTCTGGTTGTCCAAAAAGTCTCATGTCTATTTTCTCATCTCCCCTGCTCCTGGCTGTCCCACCTCCACAAAAGCGTATTGGACAGGGAGTTGAGAGCCTCCTCTTCTGGCTCCAGCTCCAGTATCACTTTACTTTGTGATTCTACAAACATCACCTCCCCTCTCTGGATTATAATTTCTCCATCTAAAATAAGGGCATGGATTATGACAATCTTTATCCTTTATTTTTTTCCCCATGCTCCCTTTTGGATAAACACGTCACTCCTGTTTTGTAGCATCTATGATAATAAGACATCAACTCACCTTCCCAACCAAAAATTATAATATTGAATATGCTTTTTCAAATTACCTCTGCCATTTAAATATTAAGCTATATTCTGTATGTCTGCAGAAAATGGCTTGAGGGCAGAAATAAAGAAATGACCTTCAAACTCACCCTTCTCCTTTATCTGTCCCCCTTCCTGTCACACCAGCACTCACTATCTCTAGCCTCCTTTCTATTATTCTTTCCCAGATAAATTGGCCAGGCAAATGAACAGGAGCCCTGGGGCATCAAAACAAACAAACAAACAGGCATGCTGTGGAAGATTCTTTCGAATGATTATTTCCAGGAGTGCTGGAAAATAAACACTTTGTAGGGAGCATACAATATTTCTGGGGACATCTGGCAATATGAATTAAAAGCCTTAAAAATATTCATATCTTTTCCATCATCAATTCCACATCTAAGAATTTATCCATAAAACGTAATTGTGGATGGGCACAAAGATTTATCCACAAGGATGTTCATCTCATCATTTTTATAACAGCAAATAATTGGAAAAAACTAATCTAAATGTGCAACATGAAGTGGGCTAATAACCCATGGTACATCTTTAAAATGTACCATTTAAAAATGTACCTTTAAAAATGATATATGAAGGCATTTTTAAAAATAAAAATTTGCATATTAAAAAAATGATATGTGGAATATTACTGATGAGTAAAACAAAAGTTACCATTTGTATAAGTGTGTGTATTGGGGGAGTGGAGAGTGAGCATCTCCAGTAGAGTTGCACCATGTTCATTTTTCTTCCTGGGTGTGGCAGATCTGCGCACCGATGTTCATAGAAGTGTTATTCATGCTTGCCAAAAGTTGCAAACAACCCAGGTGTCCATCAGCTGAAGAATGGATAAATTGTGGTGTATACACACATGGAATATTATACAGCAGTAAGAAGAAATGAAGTAGTGAAGCATATGACAACATGGATGAACCTGGAGGACATTCTGTTGAGTGAAGCAAACCAGACACGAAAGGACGAATGCTGTATAATTGAGCTATTATGAACTAGATATACTGTGTAAACTCATGGAGTTAATAATTAGAATACAGGTCACCAGAAAATAGAATGAGGGTAGAGAAAGGAAAGCTGAGGGTTAATCTGTGCAGAATTGGTGAAAAGACTATAAATCTTTGGAAATGAAGAGAAATGGTGAAATCATATCATAGTGGTTATAACTAGCAGAACTATTATTATATGGGTATGACAGTGATTGAAAGAGAAAGTCTAAGGACATGTATATTACTAAAAGGAAAGTTAAAAAATGTAACATGGGACTGTATAATAGTAAAATCCCATTTGTAAAATATGAATATGGGTCATATTGCATGTATAAGACTGTACAAAATATAAATACAAATAAACTAGTTAGACAGAAACAGAATAGCAGCTATGTTTGGCAGGGAAAGCACAGAAAGACTGAGAGGCAATAAGTTTTTTGTTTGTTTTTATTATTGGAATAATGAAAATACTCTAAAAATGATTGAAGTGATAAACGCACAACTATGTGATTATACCAAACACCACTGATTGAACACTTTGGATGGATTTAACAAAATGGATTTGTTAAAAAATGATATATGAAGGCATTTTTTTAAATAAAAAACTGTATATTTTTAAAATGATATATGGAATATTTACTGTTGGGTAAAACAAAAGGTCCCAATAGTATTTAAGTATGTATTGAGTGCTATGAGAGGCGTGGGGAGTAAGCATCTCTGGTGGAGTTGCACCATGTTCATATTACTTCCTAGGTGTGGTAGACTGAATTATATAGCCCAACATAGACATGTTCTTAATGTGCATTCCTGTGGGTGTGCACCCATTAAAAATAAGACCTCCTGAAGATGTTAGTTTTAGTTAAGGAGTGTCCCAACTCAATGAGGGTAGGTCTTAATCTGAGTTACTGGAGGCCTTATCTTATAGGGAGAACCCTGAAGTCACAGAAGCTAGAAAGGAAGGGCATCACCATATGATGGGAAACAGATATAAGCCAGGGAACCCCAAGGATTGCCAGCAGCCAGCACCAGAACACAACAGTCTTTGGGGGGAAAGCAAGCCTCACTGATATCTTGATTTTAAACCTTAACTGTAAACCAACAAATTCCCATTGTTTGAGCCTACCCATGTGCAGTATTTGTGGTAGAAGCTCTGGCAAACTAAGACCCTGAGTAACTCAGAACCTTCCCCTGGAGCAAAACAGGATGCCACTATGGTATGTCATCCTAATAACAAGTAAATCTATTGACCCATATTAAAGTTAGAGAAGATTAATATTAAAACAAAATGGGGGGAGCCGGTATAGCTCAGTGGTTTGAGTGCCTACTTCTCATGTATGAAGTCCTGGGTTCAATCTCCAGTACCCCCTTAAAAAAAACAAAAACAAAAAAAACCCAGAATGGAATAAATCTTTTAGGCAGGCAGAAAGCCAGTTCAATTCTCTATCACCATCTATTCCATCTAGTCACCATTAGGAATTTGACAGTAATCTCAAAGGCTGAGTAGATTTCCCTTGCATCTCCCACACCTCCAGACTATTCATTTTCTATAGATTTTTCAATTGTTCTTTCCTTGAGTCTCACTCAATAGTTTTCAAACTTTAGTGTGCATAAAAATTACTGTCCAGGGCAGTTTAGGGTGATTTTGACTTTATGAGCAATTTTTTAAAAATCTTCCACTTGGACTTTAGAACTTAACCATTGTATGGAAGTTAAGAAAAAAAGGCTACTAGAAGGATATTTATCAAAATGTTACCAATGGCAGAATTATGGCTGATTTTTATTTATTTCATAAGAATTTTGTGTTTTCAAAGTTGTCTACAATAAGCATACATTACTTTGACAATGAGAAAATAAAATGCAGCTTTTAAAAATAACTGGGCTAAAATTTTTCCAAAAGACAAAATAAAATAGAACCTATGTCTTGACTTTCAAAAGGGTGACTCTATTCATGACCTTCATTTCCTTCCCTTCTGCAAGCTCTGATATTGCCCCAGTCAGTGCCCCTACACCCGAGGACAAGCAGTACATTGTCGCTAGGATACCACGCAGGAAAAACTGGCAAGAAAATTATTTTTACATTTACCTCCTGGGCTGTGCTTATAATAATGCTTAGAAGCTTAGACTAAAGGGTCTGAAGTGAAGCAGCCATGACCATCTGCTAATGGATCTGGCCCCCACCCACTGGAGCCTCCGCATACATATTCTGGGTTCTTGACGAACTGGGTACACGTAAGGCATACATCGTTGGTCTTAAGGACCCAAAACTTTTCAGCCTGCTTCTCCCAGACCTGGCAGTGCCACCAATCAAAATGGCAAGGACCAGAGTAGGTCATAAATTAGACTCAGCTCAGTTGGGAACTGGTTGGAGAATCTGTACCTAGTTTCTCCATCTGTTAAATGGCCTAATAAAGGCCCTAGTTTCCTTTTTAGGGGAGTAGATGTAAAGCAAACAGCACGACCCCAGTATAAGTTATTATTATTTAATGAAAGTATATGCTGAGACTTCCGGGGGGAGAAGGGAGCTGGCTAGTTGTGGGTCCTTTGGTACAAGGCTGTTAAATTGCCATATGCCTCACTTTTTGAGATTTCTAATAACTTCAATATCTCACCGACCAGATAGGGGAGCTGAGGTAGGAAAGATAACTGTGCTGACCTTCTCTTGTGGCATAAATCAGGTACTCTTAAGTCAAAGACAGGAGGCAGGAGGATTAAAACTCCAAGTTTTGGACCATGTTTCTCAAAACACAATGGGCAAAAGCCACCGGGGCAGGATGAGGGATGCTTGTATTACTTGACCCCTTTAATTCAATAATCATTTACTCCCCTACTGGGTACCAGGCATTGCAACTACCTGCGTTCTCTGCACAAAAGAAAATGCATGACTTCCAAGTCAGACAGAGCTGCCATTAGGTTACATTTTAAATCCACCTAGAGTCTAATAAAGCTAATTTTACTGTTACTCTGTCTATTAAAACAAGGGCCTTTGTTTGTAGTGTGAAGAGGGAAGGAAAGCACAGACATTAAGGGCTGGGAATTTTTATTATTCCAGAATTGTTTCTGGGAAGGAAGTAACAATAACAAACCTGGTTTTAAAAAATAACCTAACTGGACCAAATGTATCGGAAGGTCCTTCCTTGTACAACTAACTCCCTCAGCTCCCTTGAGAGCAGTTAAGGCCTTCACAGCCAGGCAACAGTTCAGGGGCGGAAATGAGGCACCTGCCTTACCTAAGCAGGAAACATTGACCAAGGAAGACAATTTGGCCCTGTCACTTGAGACATAAGGGTCACAAAAATTGGCTGGGGGCGGGGGGGGGGGGGGGGAGCCTATTTGCTCCATGTGCACAAACCAAAGCCATTTGTGGTAGGTTGAATGATGTTCCCCCCAAAACATGTTTCCAATCTTAAACCATTCCTGTGGGTGTGACCCCATTGTAAACAGGACCTTTTGAAGATGTTATTTTTTTAGTTAACACGAGGCCCAGCTGAATGAGGTTGGGCCATAATCCTATTACTAGAGGCTTTAGGAGAGAAAGTCACATGAAGAAGTAAGAAGCTAGAAGTCACAGAACCTGGAAGAGAAAGGAAAGAACATCACCATGTGCCAGGAAAACGAAGGCTTACCAGCAGCTGGCATCGAACGTCAAAGTCTTCAGGGAGAAGGCAGAGCCTCATGCCTTGATTTTTGAATTCTCCTAGCCTCAAAACTGTGAGCCGATAAATCCCTGTTGTTTAAGCAACCCATTGCATGGTATTTGTTTTAGTAGCTGGGAAATGAAGATATCACCCAAATTAGAGTTTTGATGAAACTAATAAATAAATATATAGCTTTATACATTTTTTAATTTAAAAAAAACCCACAAACCACCTGATTGGCTAGGACACATGTTGGTGACCAGTGATCCTCATGCTTCCATTTTAATCAGAATTACCTCAGGTAATTGTTTAAAATGCCAATTCCAGGGGTCCACCCCCAGGAATCTCATGCCAAAGGTTTAGGGTAACCCCAGAATAGGTGTTCTGGCTGCTTGTGGTCAGAAGTCCACGCTTTGAGAAATTCCAAGCTAAAAGTTAGGGCAAGAGGGCCTAACACACCTGCCTATCTCTGTCTTCTAGCAAGTGTCACACATTTAGGATTGAATCAATTCATAATTGAAACTGAATGGGATGCAATTGGTATCTCTTGGGTAATCCCACCAAAATTACAATAAAAATAGGGCACAATGAAGAATGCCAGAAAAAGGAAAATACAAGTAAAAGAAGCACGTAGCACACAGGAAGTACTCTAAAACTGTTAAGTTGTAAGAGGAGGTATACTATTGACACCAATATAGTCTTGTCTTGTGCGCATAAAGCCGGTCTGAACTCTCTCAATTCATCAGTGTTATCACCTAAAAGCTCCATGGCATCAGACAGATGGGAGTTCAAATCCAGACTCACTTACTTACTAGCTGGGCGGCCTTGGATACATTATTTTTCTTTTTGAGCCATTATACCTTCAACTCTAAAATGGGATAAAAATACCTATCCCTGCAGTATTATTATGAGGATTGAATAACAATGTGTGTAAGGGGATGGCACAGAGTAGATGCTAAATAGTGGATAGTGTATTCATTGAATTGATAAATATTTTATTAGGACTTTCTACATGTCAGCATTATAGGCACAGGAGATACTGTGGTGACAAAAGGGACAGAGGGAGAGAACTATAGATAATAAACAAGTAAAAAAATAATTTCAGGTTTTGATGTATCCTGTAAAGAAAAATGATGCAGTGATATTGGAGGTGGGTGAATGGGGGTCAGGAAAGGCCTCTCTAGGCAAAGGCATTTAAGCTAAGATATAGGCAAAGAGCATTCTAGGCACAAAATCAAACTAAGTGTGTTCCTGAGAAGGAAGACAGGCAGGGAGACTGGAACTCGGTGACCAGGGAAGAAAATAGTCAAAGATGAGACTAGGGACAGGTAGCAAGGTTACGTAGGGCCTTGCAATAACTGGTGGGAATGTGGATTCTTTTCCAAATGCAATAGGAAGCTGTAAAAGGGATTAAAGAAGAAAGAGAAATGATCTGATTTGCTCTTTAAAAAAGACTCCTCTAGCTGTTATATGGAGAATAGCCTGAGGGGTTGGGGAGCAATTTTTTAAAAATCGAATATCTATTTAGTGCTTAACTAAGTGCTCTGACCTGTCCTAAGACTTCTACATGTATGTTTTCTTTAATCTTCATGAAAACTTTGTGATATAAGTACTATTATTATCCCTATTTTACAAATGAAAAAACCCAGGCATAGGGAGATTACGTAATTGCCTATCACTTTCCGTAGGTGGGGGATCCACTATGCAAACCCAGACAGTTTTGACTACAGTGCTTTTGAAAATAAGTGGGAACAAGTAGGGAGACTGGGGTAGAGTCCACTGCAGGAGTGTAGGTGAGATGATGGGGTTGGCCAAGGTGGCAGAGTGAAAAGGCTGAGAGGGGTTCAGCTTTACAAAATGTCTTGGCAGTTTGGTCAACAGGACTTACAGGTGGTATTTGAGACAGGGTAAAGGAAAAGAAAAGCAGACATCTCCCAGGCTTTTGGTCAGAGCAAATGGGTGGAGGGCAGCGTTATTTCTTCAGATGTTTTAGCCTAAGGGAGAAACAAATCAAAGGGGCGTTAAATTAATCAAGCACTCTGGTTTGGACATGACAGATATGAGACATCAATGAGACACTGAAGTGGACAAGCCATGCAGGCAGTGAGTTGTGGGCGTCTCCACTCAGGGGTAAGGTGGGGCTGGGAGCCCACTATCACTCCCCACTGGGTAGGTGGGGGGCATGGATGTCCCCGCTAAGGACCTCTGCTTGGTTGTGACAAGCAAGGGCAGAGCCACATCTCGGCACAGTTACAACTGGAGGAACGCTGCTCGGAAGCTAAGAGCACCTTGCCCAGCCCACCCTCAGTGGACCCGTAAGGCCTTGGGCCCAGCCCCGCACTCTGCACCAGCTTCCTGAGGGCCTATCTCAGCAGCATTCTTTCAAGATGACCTCTAGCATAAAGTGCCCTGGCCCAGGAGGAGAGGTTGGAAATAGGAGCTGTAGATGGAAGGTTATCAGGCATCCTGCTGGCTTGTAAGAAGAGGACTTCTGCACCCCTCTTCCACGTCAACGCTACCTTTTTTGGTCCTCCTATCAGCGGGGATCATCCAAGTGTGAAGCCTGGAACCACTCACGGGGTCCTGAGAGCTATGATAATGAAAGGGTTCCCAAAATAAGCCTCCCCTATTCAGGCTTCCCCAACGCCCAGCTGGCGTCCAGGTTATAGCACTTCCAGAAAAATCCCAACCTCGCTCGATAAAATACTTTCAATATTGAGGCCTCCGTGGCCCACAGGAAGTGGGTATAAACTAGAGGTCAGGTAGAGGTTGGGAGAAAAAAAAAATAAGACAACTTTTAAAGTTCAGCTAAAATGTCAGGAACATGAAGCAGCCTATGTTTACACAGAGCTTTCCAAAACCAAGTGTGGCTTCCAAGTAGCTTTAAAAAAAAATGGCTATATCAACTTGTCCAATGAAATGGCCTTTTAGCTTAACAAAAATAGTACCAGGCTGTTCTCATTCTCCTTGTTTCCTTAGGCTTAATCTAATATAATTTATACTCTCCCTGGTCCTAACTGTTTTATTTTTTATTCACATTTTATACCTTCTCCCATAAGCTGCCTCAAATCTACTATGGAACAGGATAAAGAAATAACCAAACAGACAAATAGTAATAGTCTTGACATTTTTGGATATTAAACTTTCAAGATCCATGTAATCAATAAATGTCGTGTATTGTGGGCATTAGTGTTTCAAAAACACTTTGAAAATATAATCTCTTTAAGTTTCTTTTAAAAAAAGATAGTCTAGTAATTACTAGCACATGCATTTTTTCAGATTTTTCTGTCCTATTGCCTAAATAATAAATTATGCAAAAAGCAGGTGAAATCTCATGTATTCCATGTCTATGGTGATTTTGTGGCTCTTGCCATTCAAACCAGGAGCAACAAGATGCCAGTTCAATAACTGTACCACTTCATCTTCCAAATAAGACTTGTCAGAGCCACTGCAGGGAAATCAGAATAACACTCAACCTAACTACATCTACAAACAAAGCTGGAATCTGTCAATCCTCTTTCACATGGGGAGGTAAAGGCATGTCAGTGCACACGTTATTCTCAGGTGTCTGTCCAAATGCAGAAACAAGCTTTTAGAATGTGAAGTAGCCAGGAGCCTGGGAGCACAACTTTAAAGACCTAAAAATTATTAAGTTTTCTAAATCACTGCCATGGGCCAAAATCCTTACTGAGACTAGTGGGCCAAAGACAGAATCAAGGGCCTCATCACATTCATAAACATCATCTTAAGTGCCTTCCTCACAGATTCTCTCTAACATAAACACAAAACGAAGCAAGTATCCAGATATCCATGTATAGACAGCAAACAGTTTTGAGGAGGCTCATTCTCAAGGGAGCAAAGGAAAAATAGTATTTTTCTCTACTATTTTTTTTTATCACTAGAAGTCACTAGAACCAGTATTTAGGTACTCTTTGTGCATACAGTGATGACAGATACTTATAATGCTCACCCTGAGATCTTGCAACCTGGTGAAAGAACAGACAGATCAAATTATACATTGTTGCAGTTTGAAATGTGTTTTATTACCTTCTAATTCTTTGAAGATTGACAATCCAAGTGTATACAGTAGGTGGCAACACTGAGCCATCAGAACATCCCATTTGCCAACCATGCTGGATAAAGTTTTCCTATAATGAACCCCATTCTAAAAATTAGGTCTATATTAAAATAATGATGACAGACACAAAGTAATTAAAAATACTTGCCTGACTAGTTTGGAATCAAATGCACATTTATAGCAGGTTGTCATTTCCCACCTCCACTCTCCCAATCAATGGGCAAATCCAATTATTCCTTGAGACACCCAAATTGTGCCTCTTCTCTACCTTTCTCCCCAGTGGCTTTTATGAAAACAGTATTCAACTTTAATGTGCTTGCACTTCAGGAGGCAGTGTGACAAGAGCAATAAACACATTGACTGTGTGCAAAGACCAGGGAAAATGAGTTCTGAGACTGCCTTTGCCAACCCCAGGTGTGTGCTTTCTTTTTCCAAACTCGAGAGGGATTGGAATGCAGCAGCTGTCAGAAAGGAGCAACAGCTTGTGCCAGAAATACCCTTGCTGTGCTGGTCAAATTGCCAAAAACCTGTAACTACATGGGTACTTGTGGCTCAGGTTCAGGCACAGCAGGCAAAAAGGAAAAAGCATACACTTTGAAGTCAGACAGACCTACATTCTGACTCTTACCAGCTATGTGACCTTGGGCAAGCTGTTTCCCTCCACTGAGGTCCCAATTTTCCTCATCTGTGCGGATTAGAGGCAAGATTTACAAAGCGATATTGGACTTACAGCAGATGCACAATACACTGGAGTTGTTATATTTACTGTTAGTTATCTCTGAAGGATACAGCATATAAAATGAACTTGAAGGTCTTGAGCACACTGGCAGTCAAGCTCTCTAGATAAAAGACAGTTTGTACCCTTGAAAGGCCCTCAATTTTCAGTGACACAAAACTCGTGGATGCTTTGCTTTCATTTGTTTGTTCAAATAAATATTAACAGTGTGTTGTGGTCGTGCATGGCACGGGAAGACAATATGGTGTGGGAAGACAATATGGCCCTGGCCTCATTAGTTTATAGTCTAATGGAGAAGACAGGCTTTCAGACTAATCACACAAGTAGATGGAAATGTGCTTCTGTGATAAGCGCTACAAAGGAGAGTTACATGGCCATCTGTACTTTAGCCACCTAAAAAATGATGAAAAGTGGCCCAGTTTGAGGAGACTGCACTGAGAACTGCAGGACAAGGAGGAATTAACAAAATAAAGAAAAGTGATGAGGACCTTGTCAATACACCCTCACTGAGACTGTTCAGTAAGATCCAGAAAACCTTCTCTTTCCTTTTTGTTTGGGCTGCAAGGGAGCTCCAAGTCAAGTGCAAAAGCCCAGCAATAATGCAAACCCTTAATCCTGCATATTTATATCCTTCCAGCCCCCTTGGTTTGCCTTTTTCCTCTGACTTATATTTTCTCTAGTCCTGATTCCAAATTCCTATTTCTAATTTATCATTGTATCTAGTGTTCATGGATCTGTGGGAGGAGCAGGATTCAAATAGAGACCTAGTGATACTCTTCCTAAGGCTAAGTGCTGAGCTGGAAAGAGTCAACAGGGTACCCTTTGTGTCCCTGCCTGGTGAGTTAACCTAGAGGCAGAAAAAAGATATGGCTTGATCTACTTTTAGACTCTTATTTAAGCAGTATGTTCCTTGTGATTTATGTGATCTAGCACAACAGTGCTTTTTGTCCAGAACCACTTGATCACGTTATATTTCTGCCCTAACCAGCAGCTTTCCTTTAGCTCAATTTTCACTGAAATACTTGCTGACCTATATTTACAATGAACTTAAGTTCTGGACTTTCTGGGATAGTTGTCCCCCTCCCCTTTCTTTGCAAGTTTACTCTTCTAATAAAGGCAATTCATTACATATATAACTGAGGTTTTCCTTCTACACTTTCAGAAGATATGCTATATACATATGTATGTATATATGTATACACATATATACCTACCTAAAAACCCTTCATCAGATCATATGTCACAATTTTTGCATCAGAAAATGGCTACCCTCCTACGGTGAGTTAATGTTCACATGTTGAATGTTGAAACAAAATAGAGGCAAGGGGGATATGTGGGAGTGCCAGTTCCCATGTTTTCAATTTGCAGGCCATCTGTACCTCATTAAAAAATAGGGACTGGATGGGACTCAAGCAGTTGAGGGCCTGCTTCCCACATGGGAGGTCCTGGGTTCAGTGTCTGGTGCCTCCTTAAAACAAAACAAAACAAACAAACAAAAAATAAGCAAACAAATGGAAAAACCAATTCAGGGGAGCCAATGTGGCTCAGTGGTTGAATGCCAGCTTCCCACATATGAGGTCCTAGGTTCAATCTCTGGCTCTGGTACATCAAAAAAGTAAAATAAAATAGACTGTTTTGAGAATGAAAAATCAATTTCTTGCAGAAAAATGTAACTTTTCCTGAGGAGGTAAAATATTTGAAAATGATAATCAGACATAATTCTAGAAACACAAAATTTGGCTTTTTCCCTTTTTCGGTTCTGGCCATCTTTACTTGATAAAGATTTAGACTGTCATTCCCAGGAAAAAATACATAACTGGATGGGACTCAAGCAGTTGAGGGCCTGCTTCCCACATGGGAGGTCCTGGGTTCAGTGTCTGGTGCCTCCTTAAAACAAAACAAAACAAACAAACAAAAAATAAGCAAACAAATGGAAAAACCAATTCAGGGGAGCCAATGTGACTCAGTGGTTGAATGCCAGCTTCCCACATATGAGGTCCTAGGTTCAATCTCTGGCTCTGGTACATCAAAAAAGTAAAATAAAATAGACTGTTTTGAGAATGAAAAATCAATTTCTTGCAGAAAAATGTAACTTTTCCTGAGGAGGTAAAATATTTGAAAATGATAATCAGACATAATTCTAGAAACACAAAATTTGGCTTTTTCCCTTTTTTGGTTCTGGCCATCTTTACTTGATACAGATTTAGACTGTCATTCCCAGGAAAAAATACATAAACACAATATTGGACATTGTCTTAGGACTTCCTGGAAGAATTTAAGCAGAGTCTTCCTAAGAGTGGAACAAATACCTGAGGGTTCCTGAGATGGCAAAGTGACTCAAACATTTGAAAAAACATACATAAATAGTTGTATGTAACAAAAATAAGAGCTATGAAGATAAAATAATTTAAAAATTATATGAAATTATTAATCTCTTAAAATTACCTTATTTGATTTTTTAAAAAAGTAAGTCAATTTACAGTAGAATAGTAATCAGAATAGAGTCCAGAAACACCTAAGAATAAAGAAGAGCTTTTAAAAAGTGAGTGAATTTAAAGAAAAATACTGCATGGCCATGTAGCATATACAGTGGTGATACAGGAAGGCTGACATTTAGGGAGCACTATATAGGGCGTTCACAAATTCCAAGTTTAAAACCCCACACACAGTCTAAAAGTCACTCATAAAGCAGATCATTCAAAGTCACAGTTTGTTTTTTACTTTTTCTTTCTCTTTGTATTCCTTCAAATAAATTAGTTTGGTAACACATACCCCCAATACTCCTCAATCCAGCAGGCCTTCCTTCTATGATGAGAGGACTCCTACTTAGCTATGAAAATCATTAAAGATGCAAGATACATACAGGGCAAAGGGGCTGGGGATATCCCCCCATGGTACCCAGGCACAGTAACTGACCAGGGTGAGGGGACAAAGGCAGCTGCAGTCCCAATGCCCAGGATCTGATGAGACCCAGACATTGCGCCAGGAAGTGAGTCAGAAACCCAGGAGATCCAAACCAGGATGTCAGAGAATGGTCCCAGGTTTGCCAAGTCAAAGCCAGGAACACTGGGGGCCAGGCCCCAGTGACTGTGTGAGTGTCTCCCCTTTATAATACACTTAAATGACTCTTAAAAGGACTCATTCAATGTCAGTCTTCCCTGCTGGGCTAACATCCAGGGGAGAAGGACCACTCACCCTGTCTCTCCCGCCTCTGCACAGTGCCTGGCACACAGCAGGAACTTTGAGGGATGGAAGAACTGGACAGCATGTTTCTTCTGGGCGAGGGAAAAGTAGTGCTTCATTTCTCCTCTTTCTCCCTCTGGTGGCTAGCAGGTACTTTGTACCACTAGATGCTCAGGAAATGATTCGCTCACAAAGCAAATGAAGCCAACAAACATAGTGCCTTTGCTGTTTTTTGTTTGTTTTTTTTAGGGTACCTTCTGGGGGTCGAACCCAGGACCTCTTGCATGCAAAGCAGGCACTCAGCGACTGAGCTACAACTGCTCTGTGAGCCTTTGCTTTTGTACTCTCCATAAGGCAGTGTGGAGTAGCAAACGAAGCTGCAGGGGCAGTTAAGAACAAAATTAAAAACTGGTTGTATAAACCTACAACTCCTCTGAAAAAAAATAATAATGAAATAAATTTTTAAAAAAATTTAAAGCCTGGCTGTGGCTTTTTGAGGGCTGGCTGAGTGGTCCAAGCAGAGACATTCTCTGCTAGCTGCTTGGCCAACTCATTTAACCTCATCCACACCCAGGGAGGGGAGTTTAAGACCAAGTGTGCCCCAAGACCCACCTAGATGCTCACTGCAGAAACCCTTAGGTGAAGGAGTAACCAATACATTTCTCTCCAGCTGAACCCTAGAAACTGCCTCCACAAAATAACTACGCAAACAGATGCTTCAAGAGAGAAGCGTTAGAGGCAGTGTCAAAATAAGCAGCCAAACCCAGCTGGCTGGGGCAGCAAGACTCTGAGGTTCCCAAGTACCTTTCAGAAATGGGTGCCCCAGGGTGCTCAGGTGATCTGATGCCTCTCCCTAGGATTTCCTCACCTAGTAGGATAAAGGGTGATGCCCAAACAGAGGCTTTGTAAGCTCAGGGCAGGAAGCTATCTTCAAAGCCATGAGCCTGAGACCCATCTCTTGACAATATTCCTGTGAACTGGTCATGCAGCTTGGACACTCCCAACGACAAGGCTCTCACTACCTCTCAAGGTAACCTACTGCATCTTTGGGCAGCTTCACTGACAGTTTGGATTTCTATTGTCTTTCTCTGAAAAAGAAGGTGATTTTCAAGGCATTACAGCTATGAAGATGGGTACCATCAGAGCCCATGATTCAAATTCCCTTTCCACTGGCCTGGAGAACTTCTAATTTAGAATTAATTGCTCATGGAATCTCTAGAACTAGGTAACATTTATGGAGCTCTTACTGTGAGTAAAGCACATGTGAAGAGTTTCATAGGCATTATCGCATTTAATCCTTATCACATTTAATTTTCACACTATTCTTTGAGCAATACATTACTATAATTTTTTAATACATGAAGAAATGAAGCCTCAGAGAATTGACATAATTTGTCCAAGGTCATACAATGAAGAGATACGTGAGCTAGGAGGAAAACCCAAATTTTTGTATTTGTATATTTTTCAGTAGTAGAACCCTTTTACAAAAATAGAATCTATGTCAAAGCCCATATAAAAAATAAAGCAGCACTTCGTGTGAAGTACAAAACACTAATAAACATAATGAACAAACATACTTGAATTCAATCTCTTTCTGTCACCTTCAGCTCACCCTGACCCAATCGATCATTTCACTAGATTATTTCACAGCCTCCTGCAGGTTCCCTGCTTCTGATCTTGTCCCCACATCTACCTGCTAGTCTCAAGACAGAAGCTAGAGCTTCTGTTAAAACTTGGTCAGATCACTTCAGTGCTCTGTTTCCAAGCCTGCAGGGGCTCCCCATCTATTCAAAGTAAAAGCTAAGGTCCTTATACTGTTCTCCCCCCACAGCCCAACTCACACACACATTCATCTCCTCCCACCAGCCTCTCACCCGCTCTGCTCCAAGCACCTTGGCCTCCTTGCTGTTCACAAGCACCCCGAGCCCATTCCTGCCTAAGGCCACCCTGCCACTTGTCATTTCCTCTGCTCAGACTGCTCCACCAACCAGGAATATACAGGAACAGCCCTCCCCTGCAGTCTCTACCTCCCTCCCCATAGCACTTTCCACCATATAACACTGTACCCAGTATTGGCCTGTTTGTCTGTCTCCCCCACTCCAAGTCCCTCTATTGAAGGGCGATTTGCTGCTTTGTTCACTACCATACCCCTTGTTCAGTGCTTAGAACAGCTTCTGGCACAAAGAAGGTTCTCAACAAATATTGCTGACTGAATGAATCAAACACTTATAGAGCAGTTACTATGTTCCAACACTGTTCTAAGGACCTACACACATCATCCCAATTAACCCTCACAACAGGTCTATTATTATACCCATTTTACAGAGGAGGAAACTAAGGCATAGAGAGTTCAAGTGGCTTTCCCAAGATCACATAGCTAGTAGAGAGCAGAGCAGGAATTCAAGCTGGGAGTTAGACTCTGTGCTCTTAAACAATAAATGATACAGCTTCTTTCAACTGTACCTGATCTATCTGTTCCCTTTGTTTATAATAGGAAAAATACTGAGGAGGAAAAAGACCTGAGGCCTACAAAGGAGACTGCCCAACAAACAGTTAATGGCAGGGAACGTGATCCTCAGCTGGGCTTTTACTATCAATTATTTCTCCTTTGCTCTTTACAATCCCTCTGCGAGGTAGACTTGAGGGCATTCAGCATTGTCTCTTTAGAGATGAGGAAACTGCTCTGAACTCCCAGGAGTGCTGCTATTTAGGAGAAAATTTCAGGACAGTGCTCATTTCTCCATAGCTGAAGAGCTGAAACTGTTCTTCTCAACTCTGCCATGTCAGTGTCTTGCTGGGTTTCACACACTGCAATCTTGAAACAACATCAGCGGAGGGGAGTGAAGGAGCAGAGGGCCAGGGAGAGAACAAAACTAATAAGGAAGAAGAGTGAGCAGTTCTTTCTTTGGGGTTTCAGAGTCATTTGATCCCAAGCCCACAGTTTAAAAATGAATTGCAGTGTCCACTGTAAACTGCTGTCATCAGGCTTTGCAGATCTGCAATAAAAATTTAATCTAAGCAAAGCGATTTCTCCACTTAGGCAATTTTCTTTTGCCCTGCCCAAAGATGTTACAAGACTCTCTAAAATAGTATATACAGCACAAAAATGCCCTTTAGACCAAATTTCACAAAATCCTCCCCCCAAAAAAAGTGCTAGCGATAATAAACAATACTGCAAATAAATACTCAAAGTCAAATTAAATGATTCTCAATAACTGTCCTGGATGTCCATTTCAAATGCAAAGCCATCTTTTGAATTTACAAACATGGGAAATACTGTTAGCTTTTAAACCTGACCTCCAAGACTGACTTGAAACCTAAAGCAGCGATGTCACATCAAAAATGAGACTCACATATCTAATTTTAAATTTTCTAGTAGCTATAGTACCAAAAAAAAGTGAAAAGAAACAGGTGAGATTAATTTAATAATACATTTTGTTTAACTCAACATACTCAAAATACTATCAGTTCAACATGTAATCAATATAAAAATTATTGAGATATTTTACATTCTATTTTCACTATTAAGTTTTCAAAATCTGAGCTGTATTTCATATTCACAGCACATCTCAACCCAGACTATCCAAATTTCTAATGCTCAATAGCCACATGTGGCTCGTAGACAGCACAGGCCTAAAGCTTTCAAGTTCCAATCACAAACGTCTGGAACAAAAACCTCTCCCTCCTCTTGATACAGAAAAGCGTGCAGGCAGATCAGAGCTTGGAATCTAGGTGTTTCAGTTGTCATGTTGCTAAAGCAAATCCATGTGATGAGTTGGCTTAAACAATGAAAATGTATTGCCTCACGGTTTTGAGGTGAGGAGAAGTCCAAACCAAGGTGTCATCAAGGAGATGCTTTCCTCCCAAAGACTGGCATTCTGGGGCTGCCTGCCAGAGATCCTTGGTCCTGGGCTCCTCCGTCACACGGCAATGCACATGGTGGCTGCTCCTGGCCTCTCCCTTCTCTTCCGGTTCCCCTGTCTTTCCATTTTGGCTGCTCCCTCTGGCTTTGTGTTTGCCTTTCATCCTGTTTGTAAAGGACTCCAGTAATCTGGATTAAAGCCCAGCCTGGCTCATTTGGGCCCCACCGTTACTAAAGTAACATCCTGAAGAGATCTAATTTTCAAAGGGTCCTCATCCACAGGAATGGATTAAGTTTATGAACAAGTTTTTCTGGGGTACACAGCTACAAACCACCACACACGGGTTCCAAGTAAAGAGGCTTTTATAAGAGCAAGAATTTGCTATTAGGCAAAAATCATAGGTTCTTGCTCCTTATTTGGCAACATTAAATCCTGTCAGAACCAACCGCAGGCTTAAAAGATAAATGTGTGCCATATTAATTCACTGGGGGAAAGGATGGCGCTCAGGAGAAGGCATTATTATCATGAATAAAACAAATGATAATCCCTTACCTTAATGGGGCCCACCATGAGGTTCTCACCCTCATTACCTCATCACATACTTAGGCCTAAGGACTCTGAGACTCTGAGTGCCTCCGGGGCCAGCCTGAGACAGCCCAGCGAGACAGAGTCAGCACCAAAAGCCCAGAGCTTTGGCCTCCGAGTCCTGTGTTCTGCTGGGCTTCCCAAACTGAGCTGCAGGGCAGAATTGGCTGGGGGCACTTACTTAAAACAGACTCCTGTGGGGAGGGGGGGACCCTGGGATCTGTATTTTTAAAACATTTCCCAGGTGATTCTGATGTTGTCTTTCTTTGGGAATGACTGCACCAAGCCACTCTCAAGTATTAGAATGCACCCCTGTCCCCCAAGAAAATCCAATGTGCAAAAACCCACACTTAAGAAAACAATTCTTTTACTGAATGGAACAGTTGGTGTTATTCCTTCCACTTATACTAAGGCATGTTACAACGATTTTACAAGACTTTTTAAAGTCATGCTGAGCCAAGTGTTAGAAATATTATTCACTGCATTTTTAGAGACCTCTTCTCTGATTTCTATAATAATTGCAATGGTCAATATTTATTGAGCATTTTCTATGTTCTGCATATATATAGGATCTTATTTGATCCTTAACAATAACCCTAGGAAATTGGTGCTATTATTATCCCATACACTAATTTACAGATGAGGAAGATGGGGCTCAGTAGAATTAATACTTTTAATAAAGTTTGATGTGAAGTAGGTCTGTATAATTCAAAAGCTTAATTATTATTATCCTTCCTAATATTAAAAATTACCAGGCTTCTTTCTAGCACCAACTGTGTTCCGACCTTAAAAACAGTGGGGGATGTACTACACTGTTGAAGGATGTTGTTAATGTGGAAAAATTGGGAGGATAGGGAGTAGGGCATATGGGAATCCCCTATATATTTTTTTAAAGATTTATTTATTTTATTTATTTCTCTCCCCTTCCCAATCCCCCGTTTGTCTGTTCTCTGTGTCTATTTGCTGCATCTTCTTTGTCCGCTTCTGTTGTTGTGCCGCTGTTGTGTCAGCGGCACAAGAATCTGTGTTTTCTTTTTGTTGTGTCATCTTGTTGTGTCAGCTCTCCGTGTGAGTGGCGCCATTCCTGGGCAGGCTGCACTTTCTTTCGCACTGGGCAGCCCTCCTTACCGGGCGCACTCCTTGCACGTGGGGCTCCCCTAAGCGGGGTGCACCCCTGCGTGGCAGGGCACTCCTTGCGCGCATCAGCACTGCGCGTGGGCCAGCTCCACATGGGTCAAGGAGGCCCGGGGTTTGAACCGCGTACCTCGCATGTGGTAGATGGACACCCTAACCACCGGGCCAAGTCCGCTTCCTGCCCTATTTTTAGGTAACATTTTTGTAATCTAAGTATCTTTTTAAAAATAAAAATTAAAAAGCATATAAAAACAAACAAACAAACAAAAACAGTGCGGGTGACCTTTAACAGAGCCTGCCTATTCTTTACACAGGTGTTCCTCCTCTGTTAGCTCACAGCCTCCCAAAGCTTGCCCCTCTAATTGACTACCTTTGAACCCAGGAACTTCACAAAGCTGTAGTGCTTGCTAAGTGTTGGATGGATGGATAGATGGATGGCTGGCTGGCTGGCTGGCTGGCTGGCTGGCTGGATGGATGGATGGATGGGTGGGTGGGTGGATGGGTGGGTGGATGGGTGGGTGGATGGGTGGGTGGATGGGTGGATGGATTGATGGATTCATTCCTGACAGGAGGGGAGAGAGGTCTAGATAACTGACCTTTATTGGTTGGGTAAATGGAGGCTTCATAAGCTTTCTAAGCAGAGCACAGGATAAAAACTTGAATCACTAGTATCTGGACATCTCTGGAGGTGAGGGGCTGCTGCGACAAGTGGCCAGGGGGCCAGTTAGGAGGCCCTACAGAGAGCAGATCTGACATAGCAATTAAACGCCGCAGAGACAAAAGGCAACCACTCTCTGCCCTTAAAGGACAGCTTTGCTTCGCTTCTTCATTTAGGTCACTGGTGCTTTTGGTTTTGTTTTTAAGGGAAAAAAAACACTCCTTGCCTTGCAATCCCAGTCTGCTCATGACAGAGCCACAGACACGAACCAGCTAGATTGCCTCCACCTGGTTTCCTCCACCTCCTCAGCGGGGAGCCAAAGCCTAGATGTAGGGAAATTCCTCACTTTCCCAAGTTCTCCTCATGGGGACAGAAGGGGCCCTCTGTAGTGCCACCCATGTTCCACCCTCATTCTGCTAGAGCCCGAAGGGTGGGCGAGGTCTGCCTGGGAGCCAGGGAGGTGTGCCAGGAGTCCATGTGCGATCAGCCTGAGGCTCAGGCCTCCAGGCTTTCCCCCAGGACCTTCTCCCACACAAGCTAGTCATTGGATAACCAGCCCCAAGGGGGACTGGACACCCCCAGGTGCCAGAGCTCCCAACCCTGAGACCTCCCCATTAACGTGTGAAACCCTTCTTCATACAAAAGGCAAGATTTTAACAGACTTACAATGAGGGGGTAGAAAATTTTTGAAACTGAACACTGAGTATTTTTAGGTTTGGGAATCATTGGGATTTTTGTTTGAGCTTACTGTTTTGATGTATTCAAAGAATTTCACTTTAAGGGTCTCCCAAGAGGTTCACTGAACCAGGATGCCCGGAGGATGGCACAAACCTGCCCACAAAGCCCAACATCAGTGCCTAATTAGACTAGTTAATCAAGACATTTGAGGCTCCGGGTTTTGAAGTGAAATCTCTGCAGAAAACAGCATAAAAGTACTCACAACTGACAGGCCCAAACTTGCTCTGGGTCTTAATGAGTACTCTGTTAGACTCTGGCCCTGGCAACACACACCCACCATACACAGAAGACCTGGGGGGACATTCCCTCAGCCAGCTCTCTGCTCTGTGAGGTATTTCCCTTTCTACTGATCAAAGTGGAGGAGGGAAGAGTCATTCTCAAGTTTAAAAAACCCCATCCCACCCACCCCAATCAAGATTGCAGAATGAGACACTTTAGGGCTCGGTTCCCCCGCAGCAGCACTGAACAACTAGTAAGAACTGGCAGAAACAACTTTCTAAAAGCTCCAGAAAACAGTTAAAGGATTGCAGTAACTGGAGGACCACTGATTTAAGAGAAAGGCTACATAATAGCAGTAGGCTCTTGTGGTGCCCTGGCTGGCCCCTCTCTCACCCCCTCACTGGCTTGGGGCACAGCCAGTCTGCACTCCCAGTGCAGATCCCTGATCTGAGTTCAAGAGGTCAGAGTAAGCCTCATGCATACATACATTGGGAGCATGTAAACCTGGCCCAATCTGTCTGGCAGTGGCCTGAGAGATTTGCTGTCCCACAATTTGCCCCGTGTGTCCAGGTAACACACAGAGCTCTCCTACAGAACACTGGGAGAGCAGTCAAGTTGTGCTACCTGGGATAAGGGATTGCTGGCTCTAGGACCTACAGTACAGAGCTTGAACTATGATGAAACTGTTTCCTAGGGAAGAGGGGGCATTTTTGTTTTTTAAAGAGGGAGCATTTGGAATAACATAAACAAGAGAATTCCAAGGGCCACATGTGCATGCCCAAAACAAGGCATAAGTACAGAAAGGATCAGGAGGCCCCTACACTTTGGCCTGAAGCTATTCTCCAAACATTCGTACCATTAGCTCAGAAGGAGAATACTTACACAAGTCAATCTGCAAGACTTGGAAAGGTGTTGTTTTTTTTTTAATTTAGCTCTTGGTATTCAAGGAAAGCTCTGTCATAAAACTAGCTGAATAAAACCTTATGGAATAGACACCTTGGATTCTAAATCCCAGTGGTAACACACCAAATACCAAAATGTTCAGGTTTCAAGAGAAGTTTACAAAATATACAAAGGAACAGGAAGGAGTGGCCCAGGTAAAGGAGAAGACAAAAGCGTTAGAAATCATCAACAAGGAGGCTCAGATCTGGGACATACAAAACAAAGACTTTAAAAATGGTCCTAAAAATACTCAAAGAGCTCAAGGAAAACGTGTTCAAAGAACAAAGGAAATCAGAAAAATGATAGATGAACTCACAAGATTAAAATTAATTTGGTTGCTGGTGGTTCAGAATGAAACAGTCCTTATATTTGAGATCTGCTATTACGTATGCCATAAATTTCTAACACTTAAGAAAAAAATTGACCGTGTGGTGCAGCAGTGCTCAGAAATGTATTCACCAAGTGCAATGAATGTCCCATGATGATGGAGGGGGTTGTTGTTATGGGAGGAGTGGGGTTAGGGGGTGGGGGGTATATGGGGACCTCATATTTTTTTAATGTAACATTAAAAAATAAATAAAGACCAAAAAAAAAAAAAAGGGTGGAACCAGGTGAGTTCATGCTTCTGCCAGGGAGGTTGGTGGTGGGCGCAGCTCGGGCTCTCGAGGTCCTTGCCAGGTACCTCTGGAACACTGACAGCAGCAAAAACATAGCAACTCTATGGGGGTGCGCGCTTGCCTGCAACGCTACCCCGAGCTCCTGTGTGGGTGGTGGAGGGTCATCAGGAAGCTCTGCCTTTTATATACGGGGCCACTGGCTGCAAGCATCTTCCTGCCAGTAATAAAAGTTTTGTGCATTTTAATTCATATCATGACCACCTTATTCCTGTGACTGTGCTAGCAGACACTATGTTTGACAAGGAAACACTCTTTGGAGAATTAAGTATTGAGAATTGGATTATGCCTGCAGTTTATGCTGGCCATTTTTCTCATGTCATGATATCATCCCATGTGAGCTCGGCAGATCAGGAAGGGCAAACATCACTTTTTAGAAGGCAAGACACTTCTACCACAACAATCAGGGTTACAAGTACAGATCATTACTTCCTAATGATGGTCTTTATTTTTCTAAAGACCAGCTAGAGAGCCAAAAACTTTTACAATTGGATATAATTATGGTAAAGCCTTATAAACTCTATATCAGTCAAGAAAATAATGCAGTGTCTTCTGCTCAGAAGCCAAAGCAACACTGGAAGATGTGGAAAACATGGTCTCTACTAACTGTGATTCTTATTCAGAAGTTCTGGAAAAGGACACGGTGACACAGAGTAGTGGTCAAACTTGTCTAGAACCATCATTTTCAAATTCTTTTGAAAGTCAGGAATGCCATACTAGAGCTGGTACTGAGGAAATTCTGGAAATTTTGAAAAAAAGGACATATATTTGTTTTAGATATTTAACTTAGATTTTTTTTCAGTCAAGAATCCCTTAAAAGTAATGTTCATTCAGGAGGAATACAAATTCTTGCAAGGGCTATACAATTTTAAAAGCCTGATGTCAACCTAACAGAGGAAGATTTGGTAGACTGTATTGATACTTGAATTTATCAACTAGAAGATTTAGAAGCTACCTGTACTGATCTGTGTGATGGTGATGATGAAGATACTGTATGGAGATGGGCTTCGATCCCTGGAATGGAGTTACTTGTACAGAGTTTGCAAAAATGAATAGAGGTGCCAAACTATGAAATGGTTCACCAGGCTGGTCTTACCTGTGATTATTCAGCACTTCCTCACCATATCAGCACAGAACAAGAAACTGAGTATCTGACTCAGTCTGACTATTATTTACTGAAAAGGTTACCGAAACCTACTCTTGTAACAATTGCAAGGTCAAGCCTAGATGATTACTGTCCTTCTGAGCAAGCTGACACCATTCAAGAAAAAGTCCTCAACATGCTGTACTCCCTCTGTGGGAATCCAGACATTCACCTGGCATATTAAGCAGCTTCTTCTACATCTTAAAACAAAGCCAAGCACTAGGCTCCTACTACATCTTCATATAGTAATAGGGTATTCATTGTTATTTGTAAATGAGAAAAAAATGAGGGTGGCATTAGGACATTCCTAGATAAACAAAAGCTGAGGGACTTCATTAACACTAGACCAGCACTGTACAAAATGCTAAAGGGAGTTCTGCAGGTTGAAAGGAAAGGACACTGGACAATTGACTGAAGCCGCATGAATAACTAAAGATAATGGCATGGGTAAATATAAATACTAGTACTAACCTAGCTTTGATTTGTTACTTCACTTTTCATTTCCTACAGGATCTAAAAGGCAAATGCCTCAAATGTAATAATAAATCAATGGTTTTGGACTTATCATGTATGAATATGCAATTTGTGACAAGAATTACATAAAGGTGGGGGAGAGTGTTAAAGAAATAGCTTATATATGCTATTGAAGTTAACTTGGTATCAAATAAAACAAGATTGTTATAGATTTAGGATGTTAAATTGAAGCCCCATGGTCACCACAAAGAAAATATCAGAGAATATGCAAACTTAGAGACAGAAAGCAGAGTACAGTTAGCAGGGATGCGGGGGGCGTGGCAGTAGCAATGAGTAAATAATGCAGAATGAGCATGGGGTTCTGTTTGGGGTGAAGGGAAAGTTTTCAAGTAATGGATGGTGGCAAGGGCACTACACTATTGTGGATGTGATTAATCCCACTGAATGGTATGCTGAGAGGGGTTGGAATGGAGAGATTTATATATGTTCTACAACTTTAAACAAAAAAGAAAGAACAGAAATAGATAATCACAATTAAATACAATACATGATACTGGGTGGGCTCTAAGACTGGAGGAGAAAGGCACAAAGGAGATATCAGAAAAAAATTAAAATATAGTATATAAGCTCTAATATCAATGCTAAATTTCTTGAACTTAATAACTGCACTTAAGGTGACTACAACAAGTGACTACCCTTGTTGTAGGAAATGTACATGGAAGTCTTATGTGCTCAAGGAGTATGATGTGGGCAACTTGCTCTCAAATGTTCAGAAAATAGATGGACAGATGGGAGGAAGAAAGGAAAGAAGGGTGGGCAAAGGGTAGCTGGGGAGGTGCTTGGGGGTATGTTGTTCTGTATGGAGTTTGTACTATTTCTGCAACTGTTGCAGGAGTTTGAAATTATTTTAAAAAATAAACAAACATCCCAGCTGAGGAATTCCCATGCCTCGAATCTCTGGGTGCAAGTGTAAAGTGATTGGGCTGATAGTTCCAAAATGCCTCTCCATCAGAATTCCCTGGAATCTTGAAAAGGACACAAAGGCCTGGGCCCCCAAGACCTGGGATGCAAGGGGCCTCTTTCCTTAACTCAGGTTCCCAGGCCTGTAAGTCCCAGCTCATTGTCACCTCTCCAACCACTCCCTCCTCCATGCTCCGACAACACTCAGATAATCCTTCTGTTTCAGCACTCATCGCACAGTGTAGAAATCATCTATCACATGCCTGCCCCCCTCCCCCCAAACTGAGCTCCCTGAGACAGGGGATGGGTCTTATTTCTATTCCCAGGATCCTTTTATTATTTCTTTTAACAACTTTTACTGAATGTTTGCTATGAGCCAGGCACTATGCTGAGAATTTATCAGCATCATCTCATTTAATCCTCACAACTTTATAAAGTTGGTCATTATCATTAAAAATTCGAAGATGAAAAAAACTGAAGCTCAGAAGTATTAAGCATCCCATCCCAAATCACACAGCTAGAAAGTGGAAGCACTGGTACAGTTTGACTTGGCTCTTCACCTCCCCTGCTTAGTACAGGGAATGTGTGTTTCTTGAATAGGAGTGTCAGAGTACACTCTACCAGACATGCCTAGTCTCAGAGGGGACGTATGATGATGAGGATGATGAAGACAATAATAATGGCTGCTGGCATTTACTCAATTTTTACCATGCATCAAGCTCTGGTTTCCCTGGAATGCTCAATCCTTACCTGATGGGATAGATACTTTCCTTAGTCCCTCTATAGGGCAAAAATAGAGGCTCAGAGATGATAAGTAACAGAATGCAGAAACAAATCCAGGCAGTCATGATCCTAACCCAAGATTTTATCCACTGGTTCCTGCTATCATCTAGGTAAGCTATGCAAATTAAAATTTAAATAGGTAAAGGCAATTTTTTAAAAAAGCATGTGGGGGAGGTGGCTGCGGCTCAATCAATTGAGCTCCCATCTCCCAAATGGGAGGCCGTGGGTTCGCGTCCCGGGACCGCCTCGTGAAGGCAGGCTTGCCTGCAAGCACCGTGGAGAGCCGCCTGGCCCTCAAGTGCCATGGAGAGCCGACTCAGCAAGGTGACACAGCAAAAAGGGAGACAAGCAAAAACACAGAAGAGCATGCAGCGATTGGACACAGAAAGCAGACAACAAGCAAAAAGCCACAAGCGGGGGGCGGGGGGGTGGAGAAGCATATGGGAAAGGAGAAGGTTGGAGACATTTCTGGGTTAGTAACTCGTCAGCTTTAATCAGGAAATGCTTCTTGGAAGAACTGGTCCACAGATGCAGATTTTAAAGAGAGGAAACATATAGTTGGAGCTCAAAAAGGACAAAGCTGTAATATGCTGATAAAGATGTATACTTATCTAAATACAAGCATGTCTGTGTTTCCATTTATCTTCAATTTCTATCCCTTTGAGATAGAGCAAGTAAATTCAGAGGAAACTACGGTCCAGCACCTGGGCTGTGGTCTTAAATAGCTCTGTGCACTACTAAATGCTAATGCATGATATCCATGGTGCCCAGCCTGACCCAAAGTAGACACAGGCATTTCCCCCAGAATCTGTATTCCTCTTCCTTTTCAGCCACAGAACCACCAAATTTTAGATGGGCACATGGTAACCCAGAGTACAGACATATTCCATGAAACTAAGAGAGGCCATATGAATAAGTTCTAATGAATGAAATATAAGTACAAGTACTATATGGGATTTTCAGAGGTCCTCCTAAAGGCATATGTTTGTGTTGGTGTGCAGTGGAGGGGTTGGGGGTGGCATTAGCCCACTCCTGTTGCCTGGAATGCAGACATAATGGCTGGAACACAAACTCCAGCTTTGAGTTGGAAGCCATGAGCCAAGAATGTCAGAGCAGCAAAATATAGAGTGCTTGAGGCCCAGAAGAATTTGTGAGGCCAACCTGAAAGTCCTGGGATGACTGTCTCTGGACTCTGAAGGAAAAACAAATCTGTTCTAGTCATAATTATGTCAGATTTTCTATCATGTGCAGCTAAACATAACTCTAACTGATACAAGTAGGAATAGCCATTTTTAACTCTAAAAAATTCACAGACCCCCTTCATAATGGTTAGAGTCTTAAGGATCTCATACGGCCCGCGGTTCAAGCCCCAGGCCTCCTTGACCCGTGTGGAGCTGGCCCATGCACAGTGCTGATGCGCGCAAGGAGTGCCGCGCCACGCAGGGTGTCCCCCGCGTAGGGGAGCCCCACACGCAAGGAGTGCACCCATAAGGAGAGCCGCCCAGCGCGAAGGAGGGAGCAGCCTGCCCAGGAATGGCGCCGCCCACACTTCCCATGCCGCTGACGACAACAGAAGCGGACAAAGAAACAAGAAACAAGACGCAGCAAAAAGACACAGAAAACAGACAACCGGGGGAGGGGAGGGGAATTAAATAAAAATAAAAAATAAATCTTTAAAAAAAAAAAAAAAGGATCTCATACATGAAAAGTAGGTGCTCAAACCACTGAGCTACATCTGCTCCTTAGTATTTATTTTTAAAAAGACAAAAAGCTACTATGGGGGAAATGGACTTTGGCCCAGTGGTTAGGGCGTCCGTCTATCACATGGGAGGTCCGTGGTTCAAACCCCGGGTCTCCTCGACCCGTGTGGAGCTGACCCATGTGCAGTGCTGATGCGCGCAAGGAGTGCCCTGCCATGCAGGGGTGTCCCCTGCGTAGGGGAGCCCCACGCACAAGGAGTGCGCCTGTAAGGAGAGCCGCCCAGTGCGAAAGAAAGTGCAGGCTGCCCAGGAATGGCACCACACACACTTCCCATGCCGCTGACGACAACAGAAGCGGACAAAGAAACAAGACACAGCAAATAGACACAGAGAACAGACAACCGGGTGTGGGGGGGTGGAATTAAATAAATAAATAAATCTTTAAAAAATTTTTTAAAAAGCTACTATGTTTCACAAATAAAGCTTTTTAATGATTTACATACATTTAAGTGGATTTTTTTTTAGGTACTAGGACCAGGGTTTGAACATAGGACCTTTATGTGGGAAGCTGGCACAGAACCAGTGAGCCACATCGGCTTCCCTGAATTGGCCTTTTTGTTTGTTTGCTTGTTGTTTGATTTTGTTTTTAGGAAGCACCAGGAACGAAACCTGGGACCTCCCATGTGAGAAGCAGGTGGTCAATCACTTGAGCCACATCCTCTCCCTAAATGGATTTTAAGTGTATTTTTCATGTTGACATCAACATACATTTGAAAAATATTTTTGACAAATAATATATTATTTATTTAGTCTGCAGACAACCTTTAGTTGCCATATGAATTTACTTATCCACTGCAATAATTGTGAGGTCCTTCCAGAGATCTACAGCCCGAGGTTGGAGAACCACTGTCTTGAACAGCACAGGAAGGTCAGGGAAAGCTTCATGGGAGTAGTGAGGTATGAGCTGTGCCTTAAAGGCTAAGGATTAAGTTGCCAGATGCACAAGACTGGAAAAACAAAAGGCATTCCAGGCAGAGGGAACAGTATATGCAAACTGGATTCTATATTCTCACATACCATTCTTAAACCTTAGTCTTCTTCACAGTAACCAGCAAAATGCCTTGTATTGGTTGAATGATTAAATAAGTATAAGATTAAATGAATATGAAGAAAACAAAAAAAGATTATAGGAAAGTTCTTTTGGAAGTGCTAGGGTGACTGTATTCCATAAGAAACCTTAAGATCTGACGATTTTGTGCAAAAAAGAAAATTGAACAAGTAACAATTATGTAAACCATCCTAATTTTAAGCTAGACAAATGGTGAGGACCAGGGCTTTTCAGAAGAGTAAGAAAGCTACAACCATGGACCAGATGTTTTATACACAGATTTCATTTTGGGAGCAGATGTGGATCAAGAAGTTGAGCCCCAGCTTCCCACATGGGAGGTCCTGGATTTGGTTCCCGGTGCCTGTTAAAAATAGTAACAACAACAACAAAAAACAACAACAAGCAGAAAAATGAAAAACCAACTCAGAGGAGCCGATCTGGTTAGTGGTTGAGTGACAGCTTCCCACACACGAGGTCCCTGGTTCAATTCCCAGTCCTAGTACCTCAAAAAAAAAAAAAAAAGATTTCATTTTATGGGCTTCCAGTTGACCAAGATGACAGTGTAAGATATACTGCCATAGAACCTTTAAACAACCAACAAAAACTGGCAGAGATGGGAACTCTGTATTTTCTGCATGATTGTCCCATAAAGCTACAACTTCTCTTAAAAAAAGAACGTGATATTTGCTATAGCTAAAACAAAAACTGGCAGAGCCATCTTCCTCAATTCCAAAAACAGTGTTGCAGCAACTGGCCAACAGCCAAATCAAGAAAATGCAGTTTTAAAAACAGTAGGAGAAGGAGGTGTATGGAAAAAATATATCAAATGTAAGCTACAGACAATAGTTAGTGGTAATAGTCTGATGATGTTCTTTCATAATCTATAACAAATGTTCCACAACAATGTAAGGTATTGGTGGAGGAGTGATGTGTGGGAATTCTGCACATTACGCATGATTGTTTTATAAGCTCACAACTTCTCTAATAAAGCAGTCTGGATGATAGGTTTACAGGACACATAAAGGGAGAAGAAAGCTGTAAGTCAATGACCAAATGGGCAAAATCTATGATAAGGTAAAAAAGGTGTAACTGTACAATGGGTGGGCATGACAGTGGTGCAGTGACGCTATTGGGTTGGGCAGTGCTGGTTTGTCAGGGGGGTAGGGTGGGGAGGGTGGGTTGGACTGTCCGTGGAACTGGGGTAGGAATGGGGAAAGGAGCAGGTGAACTTTGTGATGTGTGGGTATGTGGTTGAAACTACAAGGTTGGGAATGTTCTTTTGGCAAATATGGCAGGGGAGGGTTACTGGTTTAGGATGTTGGATGTAGGAAGCATGCATAACAGGGTACACTTGGGGCAGGCTTCAAGGGAGTGTATAGTGTTCATCTTGTCACAGCGTGTAGTATCAGTAGGTGGAGACCCACACAATAAACTGGAAGGTATTGATAACTTCCATCTTGGGCAGTCCTGCTATGTTCTCAGAAAGAGGAGGAGTCTCTTAAGTGCATAAGCAGGGAAATGGACTTGGCCCAGTGGTTAGGGCGTCCGTCTACCACATGGGAGGTCCGCGGTTCAAACCCCGGGCCTCCTTGACCCGTGTGGAGCTGGCCCATGCGCAGTGCTGATGCCACGCAGGGGTGTCCCCCGCATAGGGGAGCCCCACGCGCAAGGAGTGCGCCCCGCGAAAGAAAGTGCAGCCTGCCCAGGGATGGCGCCGCCCACACTTCCCATGCTGCTGACGACAACAGAAGCGGACAAAGAAACAAGAAGCAGCAAATAGACACAGAGAACAGGCAACAGGGGGAGGGGGGAGTTAAATAAATAAATAAATCTTTAAAAAAAAAGGGGGGGGGGCCTTTTCCTCTTGCTCTAAAAAAAAAAAAAATTTAAGTGCATAAGCAGAGCCTAATAAGGGAGGACAGGCTAGTATGTCAAGACCTCAATGTTGCTGTAAGTAACTATGAATCTTGTCTTTCAATGATTTAATCTTGATTGTTACTGTGAGTCCCAAGGGGAGGGGGAGGGAGGAATAGAATAGATGGAACATGGGGCATTTTGGGGGCAATAGAAGTGTTCTACATGATCTTGCAATGATGGATACAGACCATATTAAATTTCATCGAAATTTATAAAAGTGTATGATCCAAAATGTAAACCATAAAGTAAATCACTGACCATGGTTAGCAGCAATGTTTCAATATTTGAATATCAATTGCAACAAACGTACCATCCACATGTAAAATGTTATTAATAGGGGAAAAGGGGAAAAAGAGGAGGATGTTGGGTATATAAGAATTACCTGTATTTTGTAAGTGTCTTTTCTGTAATCTAAATCTCCTTTGAAGACAAAATGAAAAAAATAAGACACTGGGGGAATAAATGGAAGAAAATGCCACTGTACGTATAAGACAACAGATCTTACAGTGATGAAATACATAATGTCAATTTTTTAAAAAAAATTTTTATTATCATTTCAAATTTTTAAAATTTTTTCTATTTTATCTGTAATTTTAAAAAGTCATTATTTCATTTTCTTATTCATTGTATTTGGTTATTTTGTTGGCTTCACTTCTGAAGAAGTTTTGGATCACAGAAGGGTTACAACTGCAACAGGGGAGGACCATTGGTGCAGGGTGTCAGTGATGGGGGATGCATGGATGGAGGTTCACCTGAGGCATAACTATAAGGTATATGAATGTGGTCAAGTGTTCACGGGGTATTTTCACAGTGGGTGGAGACTCACACAATAACCAAAAGAATGCTGAATTCCCATCCTGGGAGCTCTGCCACATTCTCTAATGGGAAAGCAAGAATCCCCTAAGTACAAGGACAGTGACCAGTGAAAAAGGATGAATCATTAAAAGGCCCTTGATAGTGACGACTGTACTTATGAACTTTTAATTTTGTTTTTGTTTTTTTACACTTTTAAGATTAAAGTTAATAGATCACAAAGAATGTTACATTAAAAAACACAAAAAACATAAGAAGTTCCCATATACCCCACTCCCCACCCCCCACCCCATCATTTTTGTAAATTGTTTTTTGAAGATACATACATCACACACAAAAAAGTTACATTAAAAAATATAAGAGGTTCCTGTATACCCCCACTCCAGTCTTCCCACACCAACAACCTCCTCCATCATTGTGGCACACTCATCACCCTCGGCGAACACATTTTGAAGCACTGCTACACCACATAGATAATAGTTCACCCTGTAGTTCACAATCTCCCCCAGTACATTCAGTAGTTTATGGCAGGATATATAAAGTACAGCATTTGACCCTGCAATATCATTTAGGACAACTCAAAGTCCCAAAAATGCCCCCACATCATATCTCTTCTTCCCTCTCCCTGCCCTCAGCAACCACTGTGGTCACTTTCTCCACCTCAGTGCTACAATTTCTTCTATTACTAGTCACAATAATATTATAGTAGAATATCAGTAAGTCCACTCTAATCCATATTTTATTCCACCATTCTGTGGACCCTGGGATGGTGATGTCCACTCCACCTCTAGATCAAGAGGGGGCTTAGGTTCCACGTGGATGATGGATGCAGTTCCTCTGCTTGCTGTTGTAGGCACTCTTGATTCCCTGGTGTGGTGGTTGACCATTTTCACCTCCCTGTTAGCTGACCTGGGTAAGTCCAATGAACCAGAGAGTAGGAGTAACAACTCTGCTGAGGCTTAGGGCCCAGCTGGTACATGGGCAGTCTAGAGATTCAAGTCCCCTGAGTATGCACCAACCCCAGCACCAACCACAGGTTCAGTAAAAGTGAAGAAGAGGCACGTGTAAAAAGGTCACATCTGAGTCCAGCTCCATCACACTCAGGAGCACAAATTCCAAAATAGGGCCCTCTGACATGGCACAGAACTCCAAATCCATCTGCCACGACCATATACCCTGTGGACCTCCATAGCCTTCAGGAGAACCAACACCTAGGGCTTTATCTACTTTGGCTCTCTCTCGGGTCCTGCTGAGGTATGCATAAGCGCGACCCTTCTGATGACCTCCCGACTCTTTTTGGAAGACTCTTAGCCATGTAAACTCACTTGTCTTTGCCATTTCCCCCTTTTATTCAAGGTCAAAAAGCAGTTTTTTACACTTGATCCAATATGTAGGCTGAGATATTCTGCTGATCTGAGTTGAACCTTTAGTTTTAAAATTGAAACTTAGCCTAGTATTAAAGGGTACCGAAGAGTTGCCTTCTGGGGGTCACCTTGTTGCTCAAATGTGGCCTCTCTCTAAGTCAAACTCAGCATATAAATGCATTACTTTCCCCTCTCCCTACCCTACCCCACCCCAGCATGGACATAACACCCAGGGATAAACCTCCCTGGCAACAAGGGATTACTACCAAGCACCAATTAGCAATGCAACTGGAAAAAGACCTTGAGCAAAAGGGGGAAAGTGTGAAGACAAATGAGTTTATATGGCTAAGAGACTTCAAAGTGAGTCAGGAATAACCATCCCAGAGTACACAGGCTGGAGGAATACAGTATGGATTAGAGTGGACTTACTGATATTCTACTACGGAACTACTGTGATTAGTAATGGAAGAAATTGTAGCACTGATGTGGAGAAAGCAGCCACGGTAGCTGCTGAGGGTAGAGAGATGGAAGAAGAGATATGATGTGGGGGCATTTTCAGGACTTGGAGTTGTCCTAGGTGGTACTGCAGGGACAGATGCTGGACATTGCATGTCCTGCCATGGCCCACTGGGTGGACTGGGGGAGAGTGTAAACTACAATGTAAACCATATCCATGTGGTGCAGCAGTGCTCCAAAATGTATTCACCAAATGCAATGAATGTGCCACTATGATGAAAGAGGTTGTTGACGTGGGAGGAGTGGGGTGAGGGGGGTGAGGGGTATATGGGACCTCATATTTTTTTAATGTAACATTTAAAAAAATATAAAGAAGGAAAAAATTTTTTTATTTAAAATATTTAAAAAATGAAAAATAAATTCCTATTTTTCAAGCCAAAAACAAAAACAAAGTGAGTCAGGAGGTCATTCTAGAGGTTAAGCTTATGCACTTCTCAGCAGGATCTCACTGACTGCCAAAGTAAATATTGCCCCAAATAGCAAGACTCCTGAGGGCTCTGGGGATATCTAGACACCATAGGCAGGAGTTTGGTGCCCTGCCAGTAGGTCCTACTTTGGAATTTATGCTCCCCCGTGTGACAAAGTTGGACTCAGTTGTGGTTTCCCTACACATGGCTTTTCTGCCCCTTCTATTTGAACCTATAGTTAGTACTAGAGTTGATAGGTGTATGTCAAAGAGACTCAAATCTCTGGGTTTTCCATGTGCCAATTGGGCCCTGAAGCTCAACAGCGTTGCAATATCTACTCACCAGTTCATTAGACTCACCCAGGACAACTAACAAGGAGATGATGATGGAAAACACCCATCTCAAGGAACAGAGAGAGTCGGCAACTGCAAGCAAGACAGGCCCATCCATTTGCCCCATGGGATCTAAGCCCCCTCTCAGTTAGAGGAGGAATGGGCATCACATTCCAGAATCCTCAGAATCAGGGAATGAACGATGGACTAGAGTAGACTTACTGTTATTCTACTGTAGACTTACTGTGATTCTAGGAATGGAAGAACTGTTATCATTGATGTGGAGGCAGTGGCCATTGGAGGTTCGGAGGGGAGGGTGAAGGAAAAACAGGTTTAATATGGGGGCATTTTTGGGACTTGGAAATTGTCCTGAATGACATTGCAATGACAGAATAGGCCATTATATATCTTGTCATAACTTACAAAATTGTGTGGAAGAGAGTGTCAACTACAATGTAAACTATAATCCATGTTTAGTAGTAATGCTCCAAAATGTGTTCATCAGTTGTAACAAATGTACCACATTAATGAAGGATGTATTTAATGTGGGAAAATGTGGGAGGGGTAGGGAGCGGGGCATATAGGAATCCCCCATATTTTTTAGGTAATATTTGTGTAATCTAAGTATCTTTAAAAAAAAAAAGTATATTAAAAAGGTAACGATATATAAGTTAAAACAAAAACATAAACAAATAAACCCTGGAGCAAAGGGTGAATGTTCGATAGTGTCCTGGTTGCCCCAGGCCATATCAAAATTAAATAAAGCACTAAGTCTAGAAGTGAAGGGTGGTTATTATACACTGAACAGTAGTTGAAAAACAGGGAATTTTCCTCTGGGGTAAAAAAACAGTCGGAGAGGAACATGACGCCGTTGCTGGACCTTATTCCCTATCACCTCCCCAGTGGGGTGTGAAGTCAGGCTACATTCCCCCTGTGAGCTCATGGTCTTGTTCCAGAAGGAGCACAGTAACCCCGATTAAAATACAGGGGAGTCTGTATGTCAATGCCAATCTACTGGATTGCCCTGCAAGCAGAAGAAGCTTTCATACTAAAGCAGTATAAGAAACAAGTCAAAGTGCCTGGGGGAAAAGTATGACCTCCTTTGAGTGCTATAATAGAATACCTGGGGAGGGAAGAAAGTCTGTCTCATAGGGAGTAGAGAGAGAATTCAAATTCCTGTAATCGTGGGAATTCCTAAGACCACAAGCAAGCACAACCCCAGGACAAGAGACAGGCTCAGATAAAACAGAGAAGAACCTGCCCTTCACATTTTCCTTGGACTGATCTTCTTGGTAAGAGAGCTAAATTCTAAAGGAGAGCGCCAGTTAACACAAAACTAATTTGCAAAGACCGTGAAATGTGTTTTTGCCTTGGTTTGTTTTTGTTAGTTCTTGGCACTCAAGGATTCTCTGTCATATCATTATCTAGATATAAACTTAAGGAACACACAACTCAGAGACTAAATCTCAGAGGTAACACTTTAAAATATACAGTGTGCAACAAAAGATGCAAAGACAAACAAACAAACAAACAAAAAACAGGAAATGATGACCCATTCAAAGGAACTAGACAAAAATCCAGAAACTATCAATGGACAAATGCAGACATTGGCCATACCAGACTTTACAAATATGCTCCTCAATATGCTCAGGGAGATAAAAGAAAACACAGTGAAAGAAATAAAGGATATCAGGAAAACAATGCATGAACAATGTAAGAATCTCAAAAAAGAGATAGAAATTTTAAAAAGGAACAGAAATATTTGTGTTGAAAATCATAAACTGAAATGAAGAATTCCCTAGAGGGTTTCAACAGCAGACTGGAGCTGGCAGAAGAAAGGATCAGTGAACTCTAAGACAAGACAATTAAAATGATTCAGGCTGAAGAAGAGAAAGAAAAAAATTAAAAAGCAAACAAAGCCTAAGACAATGGTGTGACACCATCAAACATACCAATGTATGCATAATGGGAGTTCTAGGGGGTGAAAAGAGAAAAGGTAGAAGGAATATTCAAAGACAGAATGGCAGAAAACTTCCCATATTTAATAAAGGACATCAAGCACATTCAAGAATCCCAATAAACCCCAAAGAGGATAAACTCAAAAAGAACCATGCCCAGACACATAGTGATCAAATTGTCAAATACTAAAGATGAGGAGAGAGTTCTGACAGCTGCAAGAGAAAAGCAATGGGTTATGTAGAAGGTAGTCTTGATAAGATTAAGTGCTGATTTTTCATCAGAAACCATGAAGACAAGAAGGTATTGGTAGAGAAATACTTAAAACGCTGAAAGAAAATGTTTTCTAATCCAGAATTTTGTATCCAGTAAGACTGCTTTCAAAAATGAGGGAAAGATTAAGATGTTCCTAGATAAATAAAAGCCAAGGGAGTTTGTCACCACTAAATGTGCCATATAAGCAATGATAGGGAGTTCTTCAGACTGAAAGGACACAAGGCAGTAAATAGAAGCAGCATAAGGAAATAAAGACCCCTAGTAAAGGTAACCATAATGGTAATTATAAATATCAATACAATTGTATTTCTTTGGTATGCTAAAGAAAATGTCCTCAACAACAGAATATAATCCTTTCTAGTGCAAGCAGATCATTCTCCAGATAGACTATATATAATGTCACAAAAAAAGTCTCAGTACACTAAAAAATCATACACTGTGTCTTCTCTGACCACAATGGATTAAAGCTAGAATTCAGTAAAAGAGGAAGAACTGGAAAATTCATAAATATGTGGAACTTAACACACTCTTAAACAATCAGTGGGTCAAAGAAGAAATCACAAAGAAAATGAGGAACTACCTTGAAGTGAGTGAAAATTAACATAGAACCTACCCACCATACGGGATGCAGCAAAGGTAGTGCGGAGAGGAAAATTTAGAGGTCTACATGCTTATGTTAAAAAAAGAAAGATTTCAAATCAGAAACCTCACAACTGCAGGATCTAGAAAATAAGAGCAAACAAAATCCAAAGTGAGCAAAAAGAAGGAAATAAAGATTAGAGGAGAGAGAAATGAAATAGAGAATTTAAAAAACAACAGAAAAAATAAAAAGAATAAAATAGAAAGAATCAATGAAGATCAATAACACCTACAAACCTTACGCTGGACTGACAAAAAAAAGAGAGAGAGAGAAGGAACAAATAACTAAAATCAAATATAAAACAGTAGACATTACTACTGATCCCATAAAAACAAAAAGGATTATGAGCGCTTGGTATGAATAACTCTACAACAAAAAATTGGATAGCTTAAATGACATGAACAAGTTCCTAGAAACACACAAATGACCTATACTGTCTCAAGAAGAAATAGACAATTTCAACAGACCATAACAAGAGACTGAATCATAATAAAAAATCTCTCAACAATGAGAATCCCAGGACAAGATGGCATCACTAGTCAAGTTTACCAAACATTCCAAGAAGAATTAATACCAATCCTGCTCAAATTCTTCCAAAAACTTGAGGAAGGAACACTTTCTAACTCATTATGAGCTAACATTACCTAATGCCACAGATAAAGATAAAACAAGAAGAAAAATTACAGACCAATAACCCCCATTAATTTAGATGCAAAAATCTTCAACATAATAGTAGTAAACTGAATTCAACAGCACATTAAAAGAATCATACACTGGGAAGTGGCTGTGGCTCAATCAGTTGGGCTTCCATCTACCATATGGGAGGCCCTGGGTTCACGTCCCAGGGCATCCCTGTGAAGGCAGGCTTGCCCACATGCTGCAGAGAACCGCCAGCCCCCAAGTGCCGTGGAGAGCAGACTCAGCAAGGTGATGCAACAAAAGGGAGACAAGCAAAAATGCAGAAGAATGAGCAGTGAATGGTCACGGAGAGCAGACAGCAAGCAAGCTGCAAGGGGTGGGGGGGATAAATAAATAAAAATAAAATACACACACAGAAGAACATACAGCAAATGGACACAGAAAGCAGACAGTGAGGAAAAAAAAAAAGCCGCAAGTGGCAGGGGGGGATAAAAAAAATAGAATCATACACCACGATCCAGTGGGTTTTATCCCAGGTATGCAAGAGTGGGTCAACATAAGAAATTCAGTTAATATAATTCAACACATTAACAGAATGAAGGAAAAAAACTATATGGTTATCTAATTTGATGCAGAAAAGGCATTTGACAAAATCCTGTACATCCTTTCTGGATAAAAACACTTAAAAAATTAGAAATAGAAGGAAATTTCCTCAACACGATAAAGAGCATGTATGAGAAATCCATAGCTATCATCATACTCAATAGTGAAAGACTCAAAGCTTCCCTCGAAGAACAGAAAGACAAAGATGCTCCCTGCCAATACTGTTATTCAACATTGTCCTGAAAGTTCTAGCCAGAACAATTAGACAAGAAAAAAGAAATAAAAGGCATCCAAATTGGAAGGAAAGTAATATTTTCTCTATTTGCAGGCAAAAATGATTGTGAAGATAGAAAAATCCTGGAAAACTCACAAAGCTATTACAGCTGATAAATTAATTCAGTCAATCTCTGGACTGACAATGTGATAGCCAGATCCTGAGCCTCAACAGACTCCAGCACCTACAATCTGATTTATTGGACTTACCACACTCAGCTAAGATGGAGGTGAAGAAGGACAACCACCACACCATGGAGCCTAGAGTGATTACAACTGAAAATGGGAGGATTGCATCCAGCATCCAGGTGGAATCTGAGCCTCCTCTTGACATAAAGGTGCAATGGACACAACCAATCCAGTGTCCACATAGAAGAGGTGGCATTGGATTGGGAAAAGTGGACATAATGGACAAAGGGTATGGGGAAAGGCAGGAAGAGATGAGAGGTGGAGGCGTCTTCGGGACATGGAGCTGCCCTGGATGGTGCTTCAGAGGTAATCACCGGACATTGTAAATCCTCACAGGGCCTACATGATGGAATAGAGGAGAGTATGGGCCATGATGTGAACCAATGTATATGAGGTGCAGAGGTGCCCAAAGATGTACTTACCAAATCCAATGGATGTGTCATGATGATGGGAACGAGTGTTGTTGGGGGGGGGGAGAGGGGGGGTGGGGGGGGGGGTTGAATGGGACCTCACATATATATTTTTAATGTAATATTATTACAAAGTCAATAAAAAATTAAAAAATTAAAAAAAAAAAATTAATTCAGTCAAGTGGTATGGTACAAGATCAACATGCAAAAATCAGTAGTGTTTATACACTAGTGTATCAGTCTGCCAAAGGTGTACTGATGCAGAGTACCATAAACCTGTTGGCTTTTATAAACGGTATTTATTGGGGGGTAAAAGCTTACAATTCCAAGGCCATGGAAAGTCCAACTTAAGGTACCCTAAAAGGTACTTTCTCACTAAAGTCAGCTGCCACATGTTGAAGCAAGATGGCATGTGATCTCTGCCAGGTTTCAGGCTTCCCTCTGGACTTCCTCTTCCTCTAGAGGATCTGGGGGCCCAGCTTTTTCCCAATCTCAGCTGCAGGCTGGCATACATCTTGTCTCTCAAGCCTTCCTTTATCAGTCTGAACTCTCTTCCAAAGGTCAGCTGTAAGCTATCAGGCAAATGGTCCATCTCTCCCCAGGGATTTAGCTGTTTGAACCTTCTGCTTTCTGTCACATGGCAGGATCAAAATGAAAAGTTCTCTCCTATGTGTGTCTTCTTGAGTGAGTGTCCATTCATATCAGACCCAGCAAAGGGGCAGGGACTTAACCCGAGTCACCCCTTACTGATGTGGTTGAATCAAAAAAATTATGAATTGTGGGACAATGGCGACAACCTAATAGGAGAGCTGAATACTCTCACAAAAACAATGGAGATAGAGCCAAAAGCTGTCTGAAGGACCTGCTTTGGGAGTCAGCAGACCAGGACAGTGCTACACAACTCCCAGGAGGGTGAAGGACAGAGTGACAAAGAAGCCAAAAGGACAATAAGATGTGAAGAATTCCAAAATAGAAATTTGATTATCTAGAAATAATTATGGCCTAAACGGAAAGTAAATAACTAAACCAATAATTTCTTTCTTTCTTAGAGATTATTATGTCCAACAGAGCTGTAATATAAAATTTGGATGTTAGAATTAATTTTTATTATATTTGAATTACTATTTACATTTATAAATGTCTGTTGCTATGCTATTTTTTTAAAATAATTGATTATATTAAATCTAGCCTGGTCATGCACTATCATTTAAAATTTGTGATTTCCTTTAAATCTATTTTTCTACTTATTTTACAATTTTACAATAAAGGACTTTTTAAAAGCTAAAAAAAAAAAGCCACTGATTATATACTTTAGATTGATCATATGGTATGTTAATATATCTCAACCAATAAATAACTGCACAAGAATACCCAGAAATAGGAGCTATGTACAGCACAGGAAACAGAGAGATAGAAAGGTGAGTTATTTTCTTGCTTGGTTGTTTGTTTTTTATTTATTATTATTATTGAAATAATGAAAATGCTTTAATAATGATTGAAGTGATGAATGCACAACTATGTGGTTAATTAATATGTATCAATAAAATTGTTTAAAATTTTTTTAATTTTTTCAATTAAAAAAATTCTAAAATAGTTTATGGTGATGAATGCACAACATTGTGATTATACTAAAACTCATTGATTATATACCTTGGATAGATCATATAGTATATAAATATATCTCAACAAAACTGCTAAATTAATAAATAAAGCCCTAAACAAGCTTAATCTAATCAGAAGAAACCTCAGTTGATTTAATGCAATCAAAAGATAGCATACACAGAGGAATAGATTAGTTTACAAACATAACCTTTCTCTTTTTGGAATTTTTCATAAATAATCTCGAACTGTCACAACTAGTAATGAACAATCAATCTGAAGAAGAAATCAAGAAAAAAAATTCCATTTACAACAGGAACTAAAGAATCAAATATCTAGGAATAAATCTAACCAAGGATGTTAGATTGAACTTGTAAATGGAAATCTACAAAACATTGCTAAAAGAAATCAAAGACCACCTAAATAAAAGGGAGGACATTCCATGTTTATGAATTAGAAGACTAAGTATTGCTAAGATGTAAATTTTACCCAAAGCAATTTTCAAATTCAACACAATCTCAATCAAAATTCCAACAGCTTTATTTGCAAAAATGGAAAAGCCAATTATCAAATTTATATGGAAGAGTAAAGGGCCCAAATAGCCAAAAATATCTTTAAAAGAGAAAAAGTTGACTCACCTTATCAATTTGAAAACTTACTACAAAGCTACAGTGGCCAGAACAGCATGATAATGGCAAAAGGACAGATTTAAAGACCAATGGAATCAAACTGAAAGTTCAGAAATAAACTCTCACATGTATGCCAACTGATTTTTGAAAAACTACCATTTTTACTCAATGGAGATAGAATAGTTTCTTCAACAAATGGTGCTAGCAACACTGACTGACTATCCATATGCAAAAGGAGGAAGGTGGACCCCTACCTTATGTAATATATAAAAATTAACTTAAAATGGATCAAAGACCTAAATATAAGATCCAGGACTATCGAACTCCTAGAAGAAAATATTGGAAAGCATCTTCAGGATTTTGTGTTAGGCAATGGTTTCTTGGGCATTATACCAAAAGCAGAAGAAACAAAAGAAAAAGTAGATCAATGAAACTTCACCAAAGTAGAAGTACCTTTTGTGCAAAGGATTTCATCACAAAAGTAAAAAGACAACCTACAGAATGGGAGAAAATAATTGGAAACCACATATCTGATAAAGATTTAATATCCAGAATGGAAAGAAATCCTACAACTCAACAGGACAAGCAACCCAATTTAAAAATGGACAAAAGTCTTGAAGTGTCTCCAAAGTAGGTATGCAAATGGCCAAAAAGCACATGAAAAGATGCTCAACATCTCTAACCATTAGGGAAATGCAGATAAAAACCACAATGAGATATCATTTCACAACCACCTATCCTTTTTTAAAAATTTAAATTAAGTTTACAATTAAAAAAATGAAACTAATTTTAAAAAGGAAACAAATTTTGAAGAGGGTGTGGAGAAATAGGAACATTTGTTCTTTGGAATGAAAAATGGTGCAAGTGCTGAGGAAAACAATTTGGTGGTCCCTCAGAAAGCTAAGTAAAGCTAAATATAGAATTATCATTTGACCCAGCAATCCCACTACTAGGTATATATCCAAAAGAAATCAAGAACACAAACAGATATTTGCACACTAACGTTCATAGCAGATAATTCACAATTGTCGATAGATGGAAGCAATCCAAGTGTCCATCAACAAATGAATGTACAAACTTAGTATTGTATATACATACAATGAACTATTATTCAGTTGTATAAAAAGTAATGAAGTTCTGAAATATATTATAAAGCTATAGTGGTCAAAACAGCATGGTACTAGCAAAAAGACACATCGATCAATGGAATAGAATTGAAAGTCCAGAAATAAACCCTCACCTCTACAGTCAACTGGTTTTTGACAAACACTACCAAGTCCATGGTAATGGGACAAAAGTGTCTTCAACAAATGGTGCTGGGGGTACTGGATATACATAGCCAAAAAAATGAAAGAGGACCCCTATTTCATTCCCTACACAAGAATCAACTTAAAATGGATCAAAGACCTAAATATAAAAGCCAGGACCATAAAACTACTAGAAGAAAATGTAGAGAAACATCTGAAAGACCTCGTGGTAGGTTGTGGTTTCTTGGATCTTACACCCAAAGTACACACAACCAAAGAAAAATGAGATAAATGGGATTGCTTCAAAATTAAACACTTTTGCACCTCACAGGACTTTGTCAAAAGGGTGAAAAGGCAGCCAACTCAATGGGAGAAAACTGTTGGACATCACATGTCTGATAAGGGTTTTATATCCATGATATATACAGAGATGTTACAACTCAACAATAAAAAGACAATTAACCCAATTTAAAAAATGGGCAAAAGACTTGAACAGACATTTGTCCAAAGAAGAAATACAAATGGCCAAAAAAATTTTAAAAAACACATAAAAAATGTTCAACATCACTAATGCAGGGAAATGCAAATCAAAATTAAAATGGGATATCACACCTTCCAAATGGCCACTATTAAAAAGACAGAGAACTACAAGTGTTGGAGAGGATGTGGAGAGATAGGAACACTTATCCACTGTTGGTGGGAATGCAGAATGGTACAGCCACTGTGGAGGACTATTTGGCAGTTCCTAAAGAAGCTGAATATAGACTTGTCACATGACCCTGCAATACCACTACTGGGTATATACCCAGAAGAACTGAGAGCAGTGACATGAATGGACAGCTGCACATAGTGGGATTATTCACGATTGTCAAAACTTAGAAAAAATCCAGGTGTCTATTAATCAATGAATGGATAGACAAACTGCGATGCATTCACACAATAGAATATTTTGCAGCTGTAAGAAGAAATGAAGTCGTAAAGTATAAGACAACATGGATGAACCTGGAGGACATTATGTTGAGTGAAACAAGCCAGACACAAAGGGACAAATACTGTATGACTGCACTACTACGAACTAAATATACTGTGGAACATATCATATGTTACACATACATTTATATAAAATATAAATATTTATACTATATATAATATATTTATATATTTATATAAATTTTATATAATTTATATAAAATATAAATTTATATAAATATATATTTATATAAAATATAAATCAATTTATAAAGATGAAATCTGATTAGTGATAATGTAGGGATAGGGAAGGCATTCTAAGGGATGTGGAGTTTTTCTTCTTGGAGTAATGAAATAATTCTAAAATTTTTTATAATGATGAATGCACAAATTGTGATTACACTATAAGTCATTGATTATACCCTTTAGATAGATCGTGTGGTATGTGAATATATATCAATAAAATTGCTTAATAAATAAATAAATAAATGTGCAAGAATAGTCAGAAATAGCAGCGATTTACAGCAGGGGAAACAGAGAGAGAAAGATTGAGAGGCGAAGATTTTCCTTGTTTGTCTGTCTTATGTTTATTATATTTATTATTGAAATAATGAAAATACTCTAATAATGATTGAAGTGATGAATGCACAACTATGTGATTATACCAAATACCACTGTGCGTACATTTTGGATGAATTGTACACTTTACTAATACGTATCAATAAAACTAATTTGTTAAAAAAAAAGTAATGAAGTTCTGATAAATGCAACGACATGGTTGAATCTGAAATAAGCTAGACACAAAAGGACAAATATTGTATGATCTCACTGAAATTAAATAATTAGAATAAGCAAACTCATGAAGTCAGCGTCTTGAATATAGGTTACCAAGGGCTAGGTTGTGAGTAGCGAATGGTACAGAGTTTCTGGTTACAGTGATGGAAAAGATTTTGGTAATGGATGGCGATGATGGCAGCACAACATTGTGAATGTAATTTATACCCCTGAATTATGTATATGTATGTGGTTAAAAGGCAAAATTTTAGGTTATATATATGCTACTAGAACAGAATTTTTAAAAGAAAACAAAACCATATATTTGTACAACACAGTGAACCCTAATGTAAACTACGAACTTTAGTAAATAGCACAATTATTACAAAGGTTACCACACCAATGCAAAGTGTTAATCATGGAGAGGGGACATATGGGAACTCTATTTTCTGCATGATTTTTCTCTGACAAAAAAACTTCTCCGACAAAATAATTATTTTTAAAATATTTCATTTTTTTCCTATATATATTTTTGCTCTGAAAAAATACAGAACTTATAATGAAAAGTTTATATTAGTGATCTTTATAGACGGATTTTTTTTCTTTTTTTTTTATTAACTATTAACTTTTGAATAAGTAGTACTACATTTAAGGTCACAAACTTAAGCTAACTGCTAACAGTAATAAATTTACCTGGTTGATTGGAAAGGAAGATGTTTTTCTAATTTGTGTTTTTGTTGTTCAAATGAATGGAAAGTTTATTTTTTACTCTGTGAAAGAATGCAAAGCAGATTTAGAGGTGTTTTATATATTTCTTCACCCTCCCACTCAACAAACTGATAAGATGGGAATATGACAAATTGCACCAGGTATATAAAAGAATAATTTGGCCTTTATCATAATTAGAAAGTTCACTCATCAAACAGAAACATATATAAAGTTCAGAAACTGACCAGTGGACAAACAGGAAGTTAAACTAAGTTGGGGAGCCAGAGGGGGCATTTAGGGCTTTACTGGGTGGGAAGCAAACTTAACATAAATTTGGAGGAAACTCAAGTGAAGAGGGATTTGTAGGATTTATGGCCCTATTCTGTTAAGCAATTATTAAAAAATCATTAAATAAAATTAAAACATTGCCATAAATGTTCTCTTATTCAACACTATTGAAGCACAGAATAATAATAATAGCAATAATAATAAATTAATAATGTAAGTTGCTATAGTATTTGAAAGGTCACAGAAATCCTCCAAAAAATTTCTTTGGAAGGAAACAAAACAGCTAACAAGAGAGTTAAATATGAATATCTTTTTTTTTTTTTTTTTTTTTATTAATTTTTTTATTTTTTATTGACTTTGTAATAATATTACATTAAAAATATATATGTGAGGTCCCATTCAACCCCACCCCCCACCCCCCCTCTCCCCCCCCCCAACAACACTCGTTCCCATCATCATGACACATCCATTGGATTTGGTAAGTACATCTTTGGGCACCTCTGCACCTCATATACATTGGTTCACATCATGGCCCATACTCTCCTCTATTCCATCATGTAGGCCCTGTGAGGATTTACAATGTCCGGTGATTACCTCTGAAGCACCATCCAGGGCAGCTCCATGTCCCGAAGACGCCTCCACCTCTCATCTCTTCCTGCCTTTCCCCATACCCTTTGTCCATTATGTCCACTTTTCCCAATCCAATGCCACCTCTTCTATGTGGACACTGGATTGGTTGTGTCCATTGCACCTTTATGTCAAGAGGAGGCTCAGATTCCACCTGGATGCTGGATGCAATCCTCCCATTTTCAGTTGTAATCACTCTAGGCTCCATGGTGTGGTGGTTGTCCTTCTTCACCTCCATCTTAGCTGAGTGTGGTAAGTCCAATAAATCAGATTGTAGGTGCTGGAGTCTGTTGAGGCTCAGGATCTGGCTATCACATTGTCAGTCCAGAGATTCAAATCCCCTAAATATATCTTAAACCCCAACATTAACTGCACCTCCAGCACATTAGCATGAAAGTCTTATGAAGGGAGATCCCATCTGAGTCCAGATAAATATGAATATCTTAACTATAGTTACCCTTACTTTACTTTCATATACACTGTTTCATTGGAAAGTCAGTATCTTCAAATGTCAGCATGATTTTTACTTCTCTTACTTACCAGATTTATTTACTCAAATACTTCCCAAACCGTTGTATACAAAGCAGTACACTAGGCACTCCAGAGAATATGAAGAAAATCTAAACCAAGAAACCGCGGAGGCTAGGCTACAGCACACTGCCAGGAGGGACTTGCCGAGGAAGGGAGGACGCCGGGCAGCAGGCCCTACTCCCACCCCCCATATGGCAACTTCCTTCTGTCCTGCAGACTCATTTCAAATGTCGCTTCTTAGTAAACCAAGGTCCCTTCTTCTCTGTCCCGTGGAATGGACTGCCCCTCATCTGTGCTCCTGTAGCATTCCGTACAAAGCCCCAGTGAGGACATTCGTCACATTTTGATTTTTATCTAACTGACTGTTGCCTTTGGTCCAGGGTATCTTTTTTTCAATAATTTTATTGTGATAAGATGATACATATTGTGATAACATATGTATATTTATATATACATAAAGCTCACTGTTTTTAAATGTACAATTCAGTGGCATTAGTTATATTTACAATGTTGTGCTACCATTCCCGCCATCCATTACCAACTCTTTTTCATCATCCCAGATGAAAACTCTGAACAGAACGGGTGGGGCATCTTGATGGGCCATGACTTACTCCTCTTTGATTACCCAGCCTCTAGTACAAAGCCTAGCATGCAGGAGAGGTTCAGCCACTGTTTGCATTAACTGAATAAGTCAGTTGTTTACAGACTAATTGAGGAAATAAGGTATACATTCAAGCTCAGAATCAATGAAGTATAAAGAAAATCATTAACCAAATGGAGTTCTAAGTTGTTTTTTCCAACCGGTGCTGAACATGAGTGCCCACCAGAGGGAGCCACTTGGGAAGACAAAGCAAGGAACACACTTGGACTCAAATGGTCTCACCCAGAGCTTCACCAAGCCACCTGGGCTGAAACAAAACACCTACGTTGGGAGAACACCTAGCACCCAGAGCAATCAGAAAGGCCAAAGGCCAAGAAAGCGAAGTTGACCCACTAAACCAAGGGTTCTTAACGATTTTTGTTCCACAGATCCCTTTGCCAGTCAGGTGAAAACCAAGGACCCCTTCTCAGAACATAGTGGCAGATAGTTTTATGACATTCAGCATTAGAGGTCTGAGAAAATAAAGATAATATTTTTCAATTCAAGCTCATGGACCCCCTGAAATCTTTTTTCCATGGAACCCCTTGGGGACCCCTGGTTAAGAACCCCTGCACTAAACCAACTGTGAAGCCTCCGACTCAAAGGGCAAAGCAGGGTCTGTGAGCAGGTCACCTCCCCTCTGAGCCCCTCTGAGAGATAACATATGGGGAGAGGAAGTTTTAGAATGTGAAGGGAAGGTCTTCAAATTTCTTCTAAGAGTCAAAGTCCTCCAACCAGCTCCAATGAGCCCCTATTTTCTCATGTCAAGTAAGAAGATAGATATCCACTTTCTGATAAATTAAAGTCGAAAGAAGGGAGGCCATGTGGTGGGGAGGCATAATGATACGTCAGGGAGTAGTTCCTGGATTTGAGCTAGTGGGGAGAGGACCAGGGAGGAAATTACCACTCTGCAAATGGCAACCAATCCAAGAAGAAACTCCCCCAAATTTGGGACTGACAACTTCAGGGCTACAGACCTATTCAGCAACAGTAGAACCTAAGAGGAGAACTGTAAAGACTACCTTCAGAAGGCTCAGGATTGAGGGTAGGGGGAAGATGGGATTTTGATCTTAAGGACTGCTCTCAGTTATCTTAAATGAAGGCAGGTTTGAGGATAGCATACTTGCTCAGTATGTCCTTGCTCAACATGGCTAAAGAGCCAGTCATTAGAAAAGTGGAGATTCTAGAGACCACACATAGCCACGTGGAGGGAAGGGGTGGGAAGCGGTGAGGACCACACCCAGTGATCTAGTTTGTAAAAATATGTTCCTTTGGTGCCTCTCACACGGATGAGGCAATCAGGCATAGTCTATTGTCAGAATGAAGCAGGTCAGAGGAGTGTGTACATGTGTGTGCGTATGTGTGCACACATGTGCATGCTGAATGCGTACTCTGCAGCAGGCATTGTGCTAGGCTTGGAGGGAAGAGTCCTCAACGATGGCCTAGCATTTGCCATTCTGAAGAGGGCAGTAACCCCCACGGCAAGTTAACACCCACTTAGAGTATAGATACTGGGTGCCCAGAGAGAACTGCCTTGCCCAAAGTCACGCAGCTAATTAACGGCACAGCAAAGATGAGACCTCAGCTCAACGTTCCTCCCATCACCTGGTTCTCTGATGCAGGCTCTCTCTAGCCACAGAACCAGCTGACAACATGTCAATGACCCCATGCCCTCAATGCCACAATAAGACTCAAAGGTAGCTTGTATTTAATAAAAACACATAATCCAGGTCAATGACAGAAATAAAGGAAAATTCTGGCAGTCATGGATTTTGCAGGTCTGAAGCCTCTCCAGAAGGCATCCTCTTGGCTGTGTCCTAAATCCACGTTTGTCTACAAAGGGCAACTCAGCCAGCCTCACTTTGATGTTTCCTGTACCTGGATAAGAGGCAGGAAACACCAAGTCACACTTACCAGACGTCTCTGGCAGATAAGCCCCATCAACTCAATCTAAAGTGGTTTAACCACTCTCTACAAAAGTTATGCCCTTGACCAGAAGGATTCGGTAAAGACAGGCCAGACAATCCCAACTGACCCAGCAGGTTTAAGTGCTACATACAAGAAATGTGAGGTATAATCACCTTCCATGATTTTAGGCATTAGTCATTCTTACTAAAGAATTGCTCTAATGGAAGAGATAAGACCTTCAAAACAGCAAGGTTAGTTAGAGGTTAGGGGCAAGAGTTTTTTATTCCAATGGACCCCAAAAAAAGAGCCCACTTCACAACCACTTTCAAACTAAATTACATGGGGATATTCAAGCATACACGTTCTTCCTAATTTGAAATATAGAAAGAGGTTTAGGCACAGAGATGTTCAAATACATTACTGCTTTACAGGCATTATAAAAACTGGAAACTATCTCAGTGTCTAAAACAAGGGATAGGTTAATTTATGGAAAATCCATATGACAAAATCCCTGCTCCATGATGGTGGGACTTCTTGCTAAAGACTCAGGACCTGTTCAGATGGATCCATAAAAGCATACCCTGCAGTCATTAAAAATCATGTCTTGCAGGGAGTGGGGGTAGCTCAGTGTATGAGTGCCTATTTTGCATGTATGAGGTCCCAGGTTCAATCTCCAGGATCTCCTTTAAAAAAAAAATCATGTCTTGGAGGAAAACCTAATGTCATGACACATTTATGGGGTGGTAGTCTATATAGGCATAATGCCAGATTGTGATGAGGGAAAATGTGCATACATGCATGAGAAAAGTAGGGCTGGTGGTACAACCACACACGCAGTCTCAAAGAGTGGTTATCTCAGGATGGAGGAATTATTAAGTGCAATTTTTACTTTTCATCTTTGTATATTTTCTCTGTATTTTCTACATTTTCTATAATCAAATGTGCATTATTTGTATAATAAGAAAAAAATAACCAGTTTGTGAGTGCAGGATATACACTCTTTTATACAGGGAGAATGCAAAACTTCAAAAATATTTTTAAACAACCCAAAATCTCTAGAAGAAATATGCTCAGATATTACCTATGGTGATATTGGGGTAGTAGGATTATGGGTGACTTATTTTCTTCCTTGCTAATTCCTTACTCACATAAACATGCATTGTTTCTCTCAGCAGAGGAAAAATATTGGAAAGGGAAAAACTATGAAAGCTCTCACCCAGAAGCACAAGGAGCACCCATTTCAAGAATGGGAGTGCCCGGGCTGGGGAGGGGAGGCTACCCAAACCCCTGCCAAAGCCGGGAAACGCCATGTCCCTCTACCCGGTGACCAGACTCCAGGCACAGGGCCCCTTCACACTTGCAGCCGGCTTCCCACTGCCACCACTGACTGACTCATTTCCAGTCTCCCTCCATACTTATTAATGAGAATATTGATAAACATATCAACTGGAAAAATAATTCAAAGCCCATCTTGTCTGAGCCAGGTTACCTCAGGAAACTGAAGAAAACATGTTTGTAAATGTTTAATAAAAGTCACAGAGCCAAGAAAACATGTCTACACGCTTGGATTATCTTTTTCCAGGCTTGGAAATCGATGAAGGTGACATCTGAGGGAGATGCCAGGACAGAAGTAAATCAAGTTTGAAAAACCGGACTCAGTGGGGTCATAAGAAATAACATCAGGTCTGAACAGCCAGGTAATGAACCTGAATGGGCTCGGTGAAACCACGGTATATTGAAACCACTTTGATTAGAAAGGCTCCTGCAACAAAAGGCCCACTCAGATGAAATCTAATCTGTGTTAATTAACGCCCCCGAGAAGGAAAACACTTCTTTATTGGTGTGCGGTTCCTGGCTCCTGGCTCCAACTCTACCATTAAGCCTGGCTCCTGGCTGGAGGCGGCCAGGCAGGACCGCACCTGGGGCCAGAGGTGATGCAGGTGGGTTCAGAGCTGCCCCCACGGGGCCCTCTGCAGGACAAGAAGGGTAATGCAGGCCCGGGCCCTGCCTCCCACTGAGGCAGGTGTTCCAGCACACCACATCCCTCAGACCCCTCTGTCATGATCACACACACGCAGCCGTGCCCCCCGCCGTGAGCAGCTTATCTGTCCACTCTGGGCCATGCGTAGCCCAGAATGTACAGATTGGAGGCCCCTTGCTCCCGCAGCCAGCCAGGTCAGAGCCCCAAGGGCCAGGACACTGGCCACTGTCCCCAAGTATCTGGAGCCCAGAGCAGGGGGCGTGGGGGACACACGAGTCCGAGCCAGGCCAGGAAACAGGAATGAGATGAAAGCCACCGAAGATCTAGATTCCAAAGCCCCCCTACACGTGTTCAACTGTTTGCCGAGTCCTGGGTGCCCGGCGCTGTGGGAGGGAGAGCAGGCCTAGGCCGTGGTGGGAGGGAGGAGGGCGGCACACAGCCTTCCCGCAGCACGGCAGGGTCCTCGCAAGCATAGGTGCTGAGTACAGACAGGTAACAGCAGGGTCCAGAGGACAAAGGGGACGGGCAGGCAGCCCAAGGTGAGACTCCACCCACAGCCCTGCTCAGCCGCAGAAGAGGCCCTTAAATAATAAATAACAACAACGACCGTGTAACAGCTACACCTCCCGCTGAGGCCTCCCAGAGCTCAGGGCGGAAACACCGAGGGGACTTCACTCCCAACTTACAGCAGGGACACCGAGGCACCCAGGGGGCTGGCCCGGGGCGGGCAGGAAGCTCTCCCTCCGGTAACCCGCCAGCCCCTTGAACCCAACCTGTCTTCAAGCTCCAGGCTTCCTGCCATCCCCTCAGCCCCCATCCCACCCACCACCCCCTGTCTGTTCTCCCCTAGAACAGACCCAGCCCAGCAGCTCTCCCTTCCTCTCTCCCAGGAAAGTCACCGCAGTTTGTGTCCAAGGGTTAAGGGGGGGACAGAGGTTTCTGGCTGAAGAGCCTGAACATCATTTTCTGGCTACAGCTTTTTCCAAAGCCCAAAACCAAACGCCCTCAAGTTTTAGAAAAGTCAGGTCGTTCAGCCAAATATCCTCAGTGAGGTTCCCAAATTACCCTCATCGCCAGATGGTTTCTCCGCCACTCACAAGGATGACCCAGGCTCCTGAAGAAATGGCAGAACCTCGGCCACTCAGCCAGGCAGGGCTGCAAAAGGTCTCCCCAGCACCTTGAGGTGATCCTGACTCCAGGCTCCACTCGGCTCATCGGAGAACCATTTCAGAGGGGGAAACCACCTGCTTCTCACACCTGCCCTGGCCCCTCAAAGGCAATGAGCCTCCCCCGGCTTCCTACCAGGCAGCAGAGGGCTCCGGAGAGTTTACAGTTACGGGCTACAGGCAACCGGAGAAGTGGCCCAGAAAAGAGGCTCTCCTGTTTGCACCTGCCCCCAGCCACGCCCAGCGGGGCATCCTGAGCTCTTATTCTTCTCTTCTTCCCAGGTTTAGGGTCTGCAGGACACAGATGATGCAGACAGGAGCCCCGCACCACCTCTGTCCCTGCATACTCCCTGGAAGAGGGCTTATATTATTTCAATGTGGTCCCTCCAACCTACCCTGCCAGCTTCTGAGCTGGAGATAGGATTTTGGCAGAGCCAGGAGTGTGTGTGTGGGGGTGGGGGGTGGGGGTGGGGATTGCAGTCACAGCAGCCCCACTGCACCCTCCTGGAAGAGAGGAAAAAGATCACAGATTTTTGGGCAGAGGCTCCTGAGATCAAATTGGGGCTCTGCCACTAACTAGCTTTCAACTTGGGCAGGTTGTTCACCTCTCTGAGTCTCAGTTTTCTTACCTATAAATTGGGGAAATTAATACCTACCTCAGGGGCTGTTGGGCGATAATATGAGTAAAGGACCTCTCTAAGGATCTGGCACATAATAGGTGCTTGATAAATATGTTCTTGGTGGGCCCAACCACAATGCTCCGGGTACACATGGTGGCGCAGCATTGCGGATGTAATTAACACCACTGAATTATATACTTGAGAGTAGTTAAAATGGGATATTTTATGTTGTATATATGTTACCAGAATAAATTTTTAAAAAACCATAGATCTATACAACACAAAGAGTGAATCCTAATGTAAACTATGGATTATAGTTAATAATATAAATATAATAATATTAGTTCATCAGTTGTAACAAAGGTAACCCACTAATGTAAAATGTTAAGAACAGGGAAAATATGGGGAGGAAGAGTTAATATGAGAACTCTATATTTTCTGCATTATTTTCCTACAATTATTATTTACTTTTTGCATTATTTACCTACAATTGCTCTATTTTAAAAAATAAGATGCACCAGCTATAAAGTACAAGACCGCATGACAAAGTCAGGCTGACATCACCCCCACTCCAGAAGGGGAATAAATGGGAAAAAAAGTAGGGCCACTTCTATTCTGACTTTTCCCCAAAACTGGAGGCAGTGAGGGGCAGCAGCAGGGCCCTGCACCTGAACGCTGCCTGCCCCGGCATTCTGGCTTTGGCAGAAATGACCGACATACATGGAGCTAAGTTCACAGGCTCTGGAGACTGCCCACGTTCAAACTCCCATATTTACCTCTTGCTGGCTTAATCTCAGTTTTCTCATCTCTAAACGGATATGCTACTTAATTTCAATTTTCTAATCTGTAAATGGACATGACAACTGGACCCACCTTGTGGGGTTGTTGTAAGACCATCCCCAAAAGGACCCTTGGAGATACAGGCCCAAAACAGTAGGCGCTCAAATCTGTCAGCTGAGGTGACCTTCTCCCTCCAACGACCGTCAGTCCCCTCTCCCTGCACACTCAGGTTCTGCCTGTGGCCACGGGCACTCCGTTTCTGAGACTCTCTCATGCACCACAGTCTGCCCCATGCTCAGGGGCAACTAGAAATATCACAAGGCCGGGATGTGGGGCTTGGCCATTGGCCCTTGGGAACCAGGTGGCACTGAGGGGGTTTCTGAGTTAAAGGCACAAGAGAAGCAACTGCGTACTTGTCCCTCCCCAGAGAAGCCAGGACTGAGCCCACACCCAGAGAGAGGGGTCACACGGCGGGAGCAGCCACCCCCGGGGCTGTCAGCACGGCCTCTCTCAGCTTCAGCCGCCCCATCTGTAACATAGGCAGCCTCCCCACTCCCTGCTCCAGGGCCATGAATCACGACAGCCAGTGTCTTGTGCACAGTACCGTCCTCCTAAAGGAGGGCTGTGCCGTCCCTGTGGAGCCCCAGTGCTGGGATGGGGGTGGCAAAAATAGAAAGGCAGAGACGCGCGCACAGGACCAAGTGGCCATACTTGGTATTTTCCAGGTTTCAGCATCTTTTATTTTTAGAGGTATGTGTTCCAGTTTGGTTGAGGTATCCTCAGGTTCTTTGTATCGGGCTTAATTTAGGACTTTTTTTTTCTTTTTTGGTGGTGGGATAGGAGTTAAATACAGCTTCTGCCAGCTACCTCTGGATTCTAAGCCCTAAATTTAACTCCAAAGAAACCTGACTGCCCTACTTCATGATTCCAACACCTGCAGAAAAATCATTACCTGCTTCTGAAAGTCAGTGAGCCCTGACAATAGAATGTCCAGAGAGGCATGCCCTCGGTCACAGGGTGCTGGGCTGCAGTACCACAGCTGCTATCAGCTGACGGGGGAGAAGGGACAAGGAAGGGCACAAGTGGCCCTACTTCGTGGCCTAAATCTTGATGACCGTTTCCCCCGGGAGGCGCCTGAAGAGGTATGTGCACAGCAGGTCAATTCCAGGGTGTGGCCACAGGTGTCTCATTCTAGCAGCCCTTGTGCCTGGCAGCAGGTGCCCATAGGGATAGGACAGCCTGGCGTCCGACTGGCAGCTGCACCACATTGGGACAGAAGAATTAACCTGCCTGTCCCTCCACCTCAAGCCCTATTCCCCCTCCCCTTGCTTCCTTCTTGAGCTACACCCAAGCCCTGCACCCTAGGGTGTCAACAAGCTTCTGGGCTGACCAAGGAACACAGGATAACCATGAAGGGCTGTTAGGAGAGTTTCACCCTTGGTTTCAGCCAAGTTGGTAACACTCCCAGCAAAAAAACACGAGGGCTAGGAGGGCAGGGCCTGCCTGCTTCTGAACATTGGGGCTCCTAAAAATGGAGGACCCAGTCAGGCGGTGCCTTCTCTCCCAGGGCACTGGGCTACCATAGCAGAACATTTATCAGATAAAGAGAGGGAGATCAGGGGCCTTTACAGGGGGGCATGCTCCACCCTGGAAGGCTCAAGAGGACCCACAGCAGTTCACCAAGAAAATATCAGACGACTTACTCATATTTATTTTGGTATCATTCTATTAAATATGTGTGCCTTATCTGTACATTAGTAGAGCAGTCTGTGCATATAATTCATAAATGAGCGTATATATATTGGGGTGCATGCTTCTTTTAAATGGAATATGCATGATCAAAAAAGTTTGAAGATCCTGATTTTAGACAAATCCCTCATTTGTTGCTGTTTTTGCCTTATTTACTAACAACAGTAATAAGCTCATAAAATCCACCATCCTATCCCCTCAGTGCCTGACACTTCTGTATTACCAATGCACCTTTAGGGTGCTCCTACTCCTGGGGCAAGTGGGAGACAGCTGCCTGTAGAGAGAGTCAGGAAGGAGGAGAGAGTGGGCATGTTCTTCTTCCCAGAGGCACCCATCCCGTGCCAGCTCAAAGCCCAGAAAAGGGAGGTCTGTAGCATGGAGGTTAAGAGTTCATTTCTGGAATCAGGGATACCCATGTCTGAGCAGTGGTGTCACCTTGGCAAGTTAGTTTATCTCTCTTGGCCTCAATTTTCTAAGCTATAAAATGTCTATAAAATGGCACTGATAACAATATGAGCACCTACTCCATGGGGCGAGGGGTAAATGAGATGGTCTATGTGAAAGCACCTAGTGCAGTGCCTGGCTGGCATATACCAGCCAAGAGCGTGTATAAGAGGCATGAGAAAGGAACACTGGACGGAGCCAGATGAGGCAGGGTCAGACGCAGGACCAGAGGCGCACGCGCGTGTGTGTTCACGCTGCACACAGTGCTATGTAACCATCCCATGCATTCCACAATCATCCACTGAGCATCCACAAGTGTCAGCCACCCTGAAGGACACCAGTAGGAGTTGGTCACCTTTGGGGAGCGCACTTCTGTGGCACCTTGTGAGCCACAAGCTCACCAGGGCACAGGGGGCCAAGCAAGCAAGGGGCAGGGGCAGCTGGATTCACTAGCCTGCGTGCGACAGTGAAATTGGGAGCTTAAGCTAGAGAGGGCCTGACTGAGATCCAGGGCCTCTAACAAAAGGTACCAAGCTCTTGCAGTAACACACACCACCCAGAATCCAAGAGGAGCCTTTGTTTCAGTTTCCCTAAATTTTCCATTCAGAGGGTTTTTTTTAAAACCTCGTCTCTTTTCCAAAGCAAACTGCAGAAGGACTTTGTCATCTCAGATACGGGGCAGAAACTCCACTCCCTGCTTTTCTGCCTTCAGTGGGCCCCACCCTTGCTCTGGTCAGGAGGGTTTTATTGCTGGCGTGAGCCTGAGCAGCTACCTGCGCGCAGAATTTGGGCTCCCTTTTTCTCCTTACTGTGATGTACCTCCCACGAAGAGCTGCCCCGGTTTTGTGGCTGCACAAAGTAGTAGAACGGCTTCCTGGTTCACCACAAATGGGCTGCACATTAAATTATTTTCAGGAATAGGGTGCCAAGCATCAGGGCCTCCCAGAAAGGCCACCAATGATACAGGGGCATTCAAACCTTCCTGGTCAGCACAAAATCGCTTATTCCAACAAAAATGCTGAAATCATTCTGGGACACACATGCTCTCGATGTCCTATTTTAAAATTTTCCTACCTTGTTTTTTAAATTGGCTGTTAAACTTCAGCTCAACAACTCACCAAGTACATTATTAACCGGCAAACACTTCTGTGGCTTTGCTAGTTAAAGTTTAGAAAAGAGCATTCCCATTAAAATGTAATTTCCCCAGAACAATCCAGGGAACATTCCATTAGGGCAAACCTCAAACCTCAACTAGTAGTAAACCCCCCTTCCCCCAAGCAGTGAGCTCCACTCTCCCCCAGACAGTGAGCTGCCCTCAGGACCCTACAGCTTGGGCACAAGTCACCTCCTGCCAGGCAGTCCTGGACCTCACTGCTACCCTGAAAATCCAGGAAAGCTTTCACGTCTGCCTCGCCTCCCCCCATTAGTCCCCTTCTCCAACACAGAGGTGCTCTTCAAACCTGCCCCCTTCAGTGTGACAGGCCAGGAGCCCAGAATGAGTGCCAGACAAGGACTTGTCTTATGCCCTCCAGGTACCAGAGCAATTTAGACACCCCCATTAGACACACAGGCTTGTTAGATTACTGTCTCACCCTTACCCCCCCCCATTGACTAACCTTAGCCTTGGACCTAGGTTGTTCTTTGGACCTACTGCCAAGCAAAAAGGGCCCATCTGAATATGAGGAAGTCATTTCCTCTCTATCCTTCCTGTAAACTCCCTTGGAGTAGAATGGGGATTCTGGGCATATAGGAAACAGAAAATATGAAAAGCAGAGAGGGGGAGAGGAGGAGAGGAAGAGGGAGGAAAGGAAGGAGGATTGGGGGAGAGAAGGAAGAAGAAAGAGAGAGAAGGAAAAGAGAGTGCCCAGTCAGCCCAAGCTAAAACCAAAAGTCTAACCAGGATCTGGTGCAGAGAGAAGAGAAAGCTACTGAACTCTACCCACAGGGAGTTGTGGGGTGTTAAAGGGATGATGGGCATCAAGGGGTTTGACAAACCCACCTTGAAGGAAGAGGCCTCCACATACCCCTAATGTTCATCAGCAGAGATCTAGCTCCCTCTCCTCCAACACCTGCAAGGGAACCTGCTCAGATCTGCATACAACAACACACACAGCACACAGGAGGCTTCCATCAGCAACACTGGGCCACGCACAAGAGCCTGTTCTCCAGTCTTGCTTCTGCTCAATTTATGAGCAAGCTAGGACCTGGGAGCAGGCGTCCTCCCGGCCACTGTCTGCAGACCCAGAGCCTTCCAAGGCAAGGCTGCCCCACTGCCCAGTTCTCCAGGGTCCTCTGGATGCTGCCATACAACTCTGTTTCTACCAGGCCCTCTGGAGTGTTTCACCTCATGCCAGCACCAAATTTATGCAACATACTGCCAAAACGGCCGCGTGCCCACCACCCCCTCTGGAGGGCTGCTTTGTGTTTCCTGCTTGCAAAGGAAGAAAACTGTTTTCACAGGTGAGCAATGGTTTGGAGTCTTTAATAGAGCAACAGAGGTCAAAAGCCACCCCAGCACACTCATGGCCTCCCTCCCTACTTAAGAACACCCAAATGCAGAGGCTGGCACGACTGACCTACAACCTCAGCAAGGCTCAGAGGGACTTCTAATCCCCTGCCTGCCATCCTACACCATTGCAGACTACTCAGGAACTTGCTAGTGCCTGACAGTCTCCAGAAATGGACCCACCAGAGCTTTCCCTACTATGCCTCCCATACCCACCTCTGCCAAGAAGTTCCTAATGTCTATCCTGGATCCTTTCTTCTTCCAGTTAATTCTACTTGAGGCCTTATTAGAAAAGCAGACTGCCTACTGCCCTTCCTGTGACCTTTGACATACCATGATCCAGAATGCTGACCTCGTTGGCCATCAAAAGGAACTGTAGGAATTTCTAGGTGGAAGTGGAAGTTCAGGAGAAGATTCTGACCTTCTGATGAGCTGACTGCTTGGAGCTGTCTCACCATCTTCTCTTGTCTCTTCTTCCCATCCCTTCCATCACTAACTGTCAGTCACATCCTCTTACCTGACTGCAGAGTGCACTGAGTTGGGAGGGAGAATCAGGAAGCCAGATGACAGAATTAGGGCTACAATATGTCAACAGACTGTTTCTCTGCACCCAATACAGTTATATAAAATCTAACAGGGATAAGCTTAAAGAACTAAATATGAGCCCAGAATCTCCAGCAAAAGCAGTACAGGAGGGAGAGACAGAAGCACCTAATGTGATAAGATTATATGACATTTAGGTTTAGGTTACATTCACAGAAGTATAATGTTGGGAAAAAGAGGTGATGGCCCCACTCTTTTCTGAGCTGGCCGTACACCACCTGGCACAATGTGTTCGAGTCTACATATCACACAATATAGTGAGCATGCATTGCTTACATGCATCCCTTCATCTGAGAGGGCTATACCTTCCCCACGTTGTCTGTTGTCACTGTCAGTCACCACACCCCACCTGAGGGGTGAGTCCATGATCCAAGCAGGTCCAATCGGGATCTTTCCTGAAAGGTGACATATTGCTCTAGGAGAGGGAACATCTCTCTTCCTTGTCAAGGGGTTCAGCAGAGTTGAAAGTTGAAGAAACAGCAGAGCCCTCAAAATGTCCTGTGATTACTAGGGCCCAATGGTGCCAAAGCCAGGTCAGATCTAGTCTTGGAATTTCTAGTTACTTGAGTGAACATATTTCCTTGTCAGTTTAAGGTAGTTTGAATTGGATTTCTGTCACTTCCAGTCTGAATTGTTGACTAATACACTTTAATCACTGATAAAGTAGAAGTGCCCAGAGTGGTGTCAAGGACAGTGAGTAAACTAAAAACCATGTTTCATGGGAGAACAAGGATGATTTAAGTAGGAAAAAGGAACACTTAAAGCCACATGGGAGACTCTTCAAATACTCAAAGGGAGAAGACTTGTTCTATATGGGGACAGAGGGCAGAGGCAAGCAGAGAAGGGAGTTTCTGGGAGGTATGATAACACAACAAAGCCAATGAACCTGAACCAATCTCCTTCTCCATTCCCTCAGACTCTCTGGATTAAAGCAATTCCCTGTCTCATCCCAAATTAGGTTCTCATTTTGAGCAAACTGCAACTTGTATAAGCCTTAGCTTCCAGCCTGTACAATGGAGATAGTAATCCCTCCCCTACCAGCTTCACAGTATGACTTTAAGGATCAAAAGATAAAATGTAAATGGAGAGTACACTATCAGATACTGATATCCTGGGACTCACCAATAAACTGCCTAAGAATTTATCCTGAAGAAACAACTAGAAATGTTTGTAAAGACAATATTTATAATAGCATCATTCATAATAATGAAAAATTGAAAACAAGCTATTGTCCAACAATTGAGAACCAACCATAAAAACTAGATACTATACAGCCACTGGAAACCATGTTGTAGAAGAAAAATTAATATGATATGAAAAATATCTATAACACATTAGTGTAAAAAGCAAGAATCAGAACTGTATGTACATAGTGGCATTATTCACAACAGCCAAAAGGTGGAAACAACCCAAGTGTCCATCAATAATTGAATGGATAAACAAAGTGTGGTACATACATACAATGGAATATTACTTAGCCATAAAAAGGAAGAAGTTCTGAGACAGACTACAACATGGATGAATCTAGAAAACATTATGCTAAGTGAAATAAACTAGACACAAAAGGAAAAATACTGTAAAATTCCACTTATATGAAGTATGTAGAATAGGTATATTCATAGAGAGAGAAAGTAGGTTAGCGGTTACCAGGGACTGGGCTGGGGTGGAATGAGGAATGGGAATGGGAATGCTTAATGGGTACAGACTTTCTGTTTAGGGCGATAAAGTTTTTGTAATGGATGGTGTTGATTGTATGACATTATAAATGTAATTAATGCCCCTGAATTGTACTCTTAAAAATGGTTAAAATGGCAAGTTTTATGTTTTCACATAAATACATATATATATATGCTACCACAACAAAAAAATGTTAAAGACTTCATAATACAAAAAATTTTTCACATAGATTTGCAAGTGGCCCCAAGTAGCCAAAACAATCTTGAAAATGAACAAAGTTGAAGGTCAAACTTACTACAAAGCTAAAGTAATCCAAACAGTGTGGTACTGAACTAAGGATAAGCAAATAGATCAATGGAATAGAATTGGGAGTCCAGAAATAAATTCACACATCTATGGCCAATTGATTTTCAAAAAGGGTGCCAAGTGCATTCAACGGGGAAAGAATACCTTCAACAAATGGTACTGGGAAAACTAGATAACCCACATGAGAAGAAAAGAAAAAGGAAATGGATCTCTACCTTACACCTTATACAAAAATTAACTCGAAATGAATCAAAGACCTAAATACAAGCACTAAAACCCATAAAACTCGTTGGAAAAAATGGAAAAATCTTTGTGACCATGGATTTGGCAATGTATTCTTAGATATGACACAAAAAGCACAAGCAACAAAAGAAAAAATAGGGGAGTGGATGTGGCTCAAGCAATTAAGCACCCGCCTCCCACATGGGAGGTACCAGGATTGGCTCCCAATTCCTCCTAAAGAAACGAGCAAGACAGTGAGCAAACCAATGAGCAAACAATGAACAAACAGATGAGCGAGCCAACATAAGGTGGCCAATGTGGCTCAGTGGTTGAGCACTGCCCTCCCACTTATGAGGTTGCAGGTTCAATCACCAGCCCAGGTATCCAAAACAAATAAAAAGAAAGAAAAGAAAAAATAAATAGCACTTCATCAAAACAAAACATTTATGTGCAAAGGTTGTTATCAAGAAAATGAAAAGACAACCTACAGAATGGAAGAAAATATTTGTGAATCATATACACGATAACCAAAACTCCTATAATTCAACAACAAAAAGACAATCCAATTTAAAAATGGGCAAAGGACTTGAATAGATATTATTCAAAAGAAGATATGCACATTGACAATAAGCACATGAAAAGATGCTCAACATCATTAGTTCATTTAGGAAATGCAAATCTAAACCCTAATAAAATACTATTCCAGACCCAGTAGGACGACTATTTTTTTTTTTAATGGAAAATAACATGTTGTCAAGAATGCAGTGAAATTGGAACCCTCATACATTATTGGTAGGAATGTAAAATGGCACAGCCACTGTGGAAAACAATCCAGTAGTTCCTCGAAAAGTAACAGAATTATACCATATAACCTGGTAATCCTGCTGCTTAAGTATATACTCAAAAGAATTGAAAGCAGGGACTCAAACAGATACTTGTGTAACAATGTTCAAAGCAGCATTATTCATAGTAGCCAAAAGGTTGACACCACTCAGTGTCCTCGATGAATGGATAAGTAAATGTGGTGTATACTCACAATGGACAATTACTCAGTCATAAAAAGGAATGAAGTTCTGATACATGCAACCACATGGATGGACCCTGAAGGCATCATTTTGAGTGAAATAAGCCAGACACAAAAGGGCAAATATAGTATAATCTGTTATGAAATAATTATAATAAGCAAATTTATAGAGTCAGATATTAAAATATAGGTTACCAGGGGCCCTGATGGGGGTAGGGAATATGAAGTTAATGCTTAATTGGTTCAGAGCTGATGGCTGAAGTGATGGAAAAGTTCCGGCAATAGAGGGTGGTGATGGTAACACAAGATTCTGAATTATATATTTGAATATGGTTTAAAGGGAAATTTTAGGTTGTATATATGTTACTAGAATAAAATTTTTAAAAAATCATAGGATTATACAACACAGTGAACCTTAATGTACTGTGGACTATATTTAATAGTATAATTATAATTATCTTCCTTCATTACTTGTCACAAAACTATCACACAAATGCAAGATGTTAATAAGGGGGAAGGGAATGAGCCATCTATTTTCTGCATGATTTTTCTGTAAACCTACTTCTCCAATGAAAACTTTTTAAATAAAAGAAATAACTATTCCTACAAACATGATATTAAGCTAAAGAAGTTAGAGTACATTCTGTATGATTCTAATGATAGGAAGCAGAAAAGGCAATAATGATAGAAATCAGAAGGTAATTGTCTTGGGGAAGGAGTTACCAGAAGGGGAAATGAGAATTTTCTGAGGTAACAAACCTTCTATACATTTTTTTTTTTTTTTTTTGGTGATTACACAATTGTCAAAACTCATCCAACTGAACACAAAATCTGCTTTTTTCTATTATTTAATTATACCCAAAATTAATATGTACTGTGATGGTTAATATCATGTGCCAATCTGGCTAGGTTATGTTATCCAGTTGTTTGGTCAAGTGAGCAATGGCCTGATTATTACTGTGAGGGTATTTCAGAGATAGATTTAAATTAGTCAGTTGATTGCATCAATGGCTGATTCCTCTATAGTAGACTGCCCTCAGCTCATCCAATCAGCAGGAAGTCTTAAAAGTGAGAACTGAGGATTTCAGAAGCCAGGAAGAACGCCTGCCTCTACTTCAGCCGGGCAGCGTCACCCTCATAAGAGTTTCCGACTTGAGGCCTGGCCTAGCCTGCCCTATGGAAATTGGATTTGCCAATACCTGTGGTTTCATAAACCAATTCCTATAGTAAATTTTTTAATATTGATATATATATAATTAAAATGTAAACAATTTTTAAAATGTGGTATATACATGCAATGGAATTATTATTTGACCATAAAAGGGAATGTAGTACCGATGCATGCTACAACATGGATGAACCTTGAAAGCATTATGCTAAGTGAATAAGTCAGTACAAAAAAGACAAATACTGTATGATCCTACTTATATGAAATATCTAGAATACGTATATTCATAGAGACAGAAAGTAGTTTAGAGGTTATCAGGGTCTGGAGAGATGGGGGAGGGAATTATGGCTTACTAGGCAGAGTTTCTGTTTTGAGTGAAGAGGAGTTTGGTAACTGATGGCAGTGAAGGTAGCACAACATTGTAAATGTAATTAATACCACTGAATTGTATACTTAAAAACAGTTAAAATGGCAAATTTTGTGTTATATATATACCACAATAAAATTTTTAAATCCCACATGAACAATATGATTCCAAATTTATAAAATAAATATTTGCAATAAAAAAAGACCAGGAAGAAACATACAAAAATGTTAATAATAGTGATTATCCATGAGCGATTATAAATATTTTTTATTTGGGCTTTTTTCTAATTTTCTAATTATACAATCAATATTTACTCTTCCTAAAATCAGGGGAAAAAAGTTAAACATGTTTTAAAGTGCTTTAACAATTGTAAGGAGCTATGTAAACAAAGTAATATGGTTATCACCTTTCTTTTCTGCTCTGAACATAACAGCCCTTGATTACAGAATGTCTTTCTCTGTTTTTTTTTTTAATAGACTGAAAGAGATAAGTTTAGCAAGGAAACACTGGATTCTTAAGTTAAAAAAAAAATCAGATCAAAAATTTTGCATAATCTTTGGGCAAGTTAGTTTCCTCATCAATAAAATGAGAAGGAATATCACCCGTAAAATGTATGGATTTAAACATCCATTGGACACCTCCTATATGCCAACCCATTTATCTACTAATGTACAGGCAATTTTTTTCCATGTCATTAGTTAACATTTTACAGAACATTAAAATAGATGCACAGTAATCCACTGGATGGGGATACTGCGATTATTTTAACTGATGATTAGAAGGCATCTTTGGTTTGGTTTCTGAGATAGAAATATTTAATCTCTTCAGCAACCCTTTGAACTTCCTTATGAGTCCCAAGTGCCACATTGCAGGATACACTCAATAAATGCTAGCTATTATTATGACCACTATTACTATTACTATTAGTTTCAGGTTGCAGTGAGATAGCCAAGTTTAATAGAGTATTCCAGGCATTTGAAATGTTTCTTTGAAACCCAGCAGATGCCAGAGCTGGAGAGAGAGATATGAAGCATCATCAGTATAAACATGCACATACAGACATATTTTGAAATCATGTCTCCTTTTTTTTGAAACACCATCAAAATCTGCATTAACATAATAAAATTACACATGTGTTGTCACTCAGTAGCTGGAATTTCACAAATGCCTAAAAAGCTACAAACCTTGGGAACATAAAATGGTGCAATCATTGTGGAAAGCAGTATGGTGGTTACTCAAAAAGTTAAATACAGAAGTATCATATGACCTGGCAGTTCCACTCCTAGGTATATAGCCTCACCCTAGCCCCCCAAAACACTGAAAACAGGGCCTGAGATACCTGTATACAAATGTTCATAGCAGTATCATTCACAATAGCCAAAAGGTGAAAACAACCTAAGTGTCCATCAATAGACAGACAAATGAAATGAGGTACATAATCACAATGTAATACTCAGCCATAAAGAGGAATGAGGTTGAGTCATGCTACAATGTGGATGAATCTTGAAAACATGCTGAGTGCAATAAGCAAGGCACATAAAGACAAACAGTATATGATTCCACTTACATGAAACAAATTCATAGAGACAGACAGTAAATTAGAGGTTACCAGGGTATAGGGGAAGGGTGGAAGGATAAGTTGTTGCTTGATTGGTATAGAGTATAAATTTAGGAATTTTTTAAATAAAATTAATTTTTAAAAGAAGAGGGAAATGCTTTTCAAGTTAGGAAGAAAGAAAAAAAAAACACACATAACAAAACAAACTAGAAACGTTCTGGGCTGTAACAGTCCATCTTGCTAGAAAACAAAGGGTTCCCCCAATCAGGGATAAACACTTCTAGCGAATCCATGGACCTGGCTGGCTTTTTGGAAAGAAAGTGGACTAGCAGTCAAAAGAGAAGTTTGACTCAGCCTCACTCCTTTTATAAATCAAATTCAAGTCATATTCTCTTAAAGCCTCTGTTTCCCAAACTATAAATAGGAATAAGACTGTCTGGCCTGCCCGCCCATGTCTAAAAGCACCGTAGCGACCTAAAAAGCACCATGGATATGTAAGGAATATTATGGTCTCCTTCTGATGCCCCAGATACTTGCCATGCCCAAATCAGCTCTTACAGCTTTCTAGTCCCTTCCTCCCACTGGATGGGCCAGGATTGTGCTACTGTAAACCATCAACTGTGATTTTCAAAATTACGGATCATGTCTGGCAAAAGATAAAGAAGAGCTGTGGGGGTCAGAACCCCAATTAAAGAGCCACCATCATACAGACATCAGCAGGGAAGATAGCAGAGAGCCCCGACCAACCACCTTCCACACCCCTTCACACCAACATGCTGCTACTGAGACTCTTCCCTGATGGCAGCCAGGGAGGTGAGGAGAGATGTTTCTCTCTGTGCCCCTCTTAAATGCCATCCACCATGCTGAGTCATGGGGTAAGAGCCAAATGAAGGAGTTCAGGATCCAGCCACATGGTGCTGAACCCTGGCTGCACATTAAAATTGCCTGGGGTGTTTTCTGGTGTGTTTTTTTTTTAAGATTTTTTTTTTTTTAGATTTCTTTATTTTCCCCTCCCCCACCTCTGCCCTGCTGTTTCTGCTGTCTGTGTCTATTCACTATGTGATCTTCTGTATCTATTTCTCTTTTTCATCTTTTCTTCTCATCTTTCTCTTCTAGGATTCGGAGGGATTTGACCCTGGGGAGCTCTGATGTGGAGAGAGGTTCCCTGCCAATTTCACCACCTCAGTTCCTGGTTTCTGCTGGGCTTCACCTTGACTCTCCCCTTTGTCTCATAATCTTGCTGCATGACTCACTTGCAGGGGCACTGGCTCACCACACAGGCACACTTTCTCTTCTTCTTTTTCACCAGGAGGTCCCAGGCATCGAACCTGGGTCCTCCCATTTGGCAGGCGGAAGCTCTATCACTTGAGCCACATCCATTTCCCTAAGATTTTTTTTTAAGAAGTTTTTTTTTTTTTTAATTTGTCTCCCCTTCCCCCTTCCCACCCCAGTTGTCTGTTTTCTGTGTCTATTTGCTGCGTGTTCTTCTTTGTCCGCTTCTGTTGTTGTCAGAGGCATGGGAATCCATGTTTCCTTTTGTTGTATCATCTTGTTGTGTCAGCTCTCTGTGTGTGCGGCGCCATTCCTGGGCAGGCTGAACTTTCTTTCGCGCAGGGCAGCTCTCCTTATGGGGCGCACTCCTTGCGCATGGGGCTCCCCTACGTGGGGGATACCCCTGTGTGGCACGGCATTCCTTGCACGCATCAGCACTGTGCATGGGTCAGCTCCGCACAGGTCAAGGAGGCCCGGGGTTTGAACCGCGGACCTCCCATGTGGTAGACGGACGCCCTAATGACTGGGCCAAGTCCACTTCCCAAGATTTATTTTTTATCTACCCTCTCCCCAAGATGGTTCTCTTATCTATCTGCTCTTTGTTTGCTCGCCTCTCCAGAAGGCACTGGGAACCAAACCCAGGACCTCCCACACGAGAGAGGAGTGCCCAAGAGCCTGTGCCATATCTGCTTGCTGCGGCACCTGCTGGGAGGTGGCGTCTAAGCTTTTTGGGGCGGAGGCAGTTTCTAAGCTCAGTGCGGTGGAGGCTGCATCTGCTGCAGGCACCAGACCAGAATCCAGGACCTCCCATGTGGTAGGCAGGTGCCCAAGGGTTTGAGGTACATCCACCTTCCCTGCAGTGTTTTTGAAAAAATGAAGTTGAGGCCCAACCTCTGAGATTCTAATTCGTTTGGCATGGGGTAAGGTCTGGCCATCAACTGTGTTGACAGCACACCAGATGGTCCTAATGCCAAGCAGGGTGCAGAACCACTGGACTAACGGGAATCATCCATCCCGTGCATGCACAAAGGGGAATGCAAACTCCCACGCCAGGCCCTGTGTACCCCCCCTCCCCCCCGATGACCCCGTGGCCTTGGTGCTCCTCAGTCCCTCTCACGGGTGCAGGATCTGAGGCTCAGCGAGGGTCTCACAGCAACCAAATGGTGGGGTCTGCACCAGAGCCCACTTTCTGCTTCCAAAGTCCATGCTCTTCCATGCCAGCATTCTGTGCTCTCCTTATTAAGCCCATATCTTTCTCCTGAATTTTGCTCCCCACTCACCGTGGGAATCACGCAGGCAAGGCTGTGCTCAGCCCAGGTGACTCCCTCCTCCTGCCTCATCTCCCGCTTCCCTTGGGGCCAGCACAGTCTTCCTCACTCTCAAACATCTCTCATCTCAAGATACTCCTGCTGGACGTCAGACCCCGTCATGTCTTTAGCCTGGAATGACCCCTCTCCTGCTTTCCACTACTCAAAGGGCTACCCAAATATTCCCTCTTTACCATCACACACTTTTCCTGTTTGAATGCTACTCAACAAGCATGCATTTGTTGTTGTTGTTTTTTAATGATTTTATTTATTTCTCTCCCCTTCCCTGCTCCCCCGCCCCTTGTCTGTTCTCTGTGTCCACTCGCACCCTTGGAGGTACGAGGAAACCGCATCTCTTTTTTTGTTGCATCATCTTGCTACATCAGCTCTGTCCGTGCGGCACCACTCCTGGGCAGGCTGTGCTTTTTTTCATGCGGGGCAGCTCGCCTTGCAGGGCGCACTCCTTGCATATAGGGCACCCCCAGGCAGGTGCGCCCCTGCATGGCACAGCATTCCTTGCATGGCAGCTCTGCACATGGGCTAGCTCATCATACGGGTCAGGAGGCCCTGGGTATCGAACCCTGGACCTTCCATATGGTAGGCGGACGCTCTATCAGTTGAGCCACATCCGCTTCCCCATGTATTTGTTTTTAAATTTTTAATTTCAAAATAATTTTAGACTCACATAAAAAGTTAGAAAAATAGGTCAGACAATTCTTGTATACCCATCACCCAGCTTAAATAACCATAGTACAATGAATAAAACCAGAAAACTGGCATTATCATGCTACTAACGAAACTACAAACCTCACTGAAATTTCACCAGTTTGTACATGCACTCAACTGTGTCTCTGTAGCTGTATGAAATTTTGTCATGTCCACATTCATGGATCCACAACCACAATCAGGGCACCTAACAGTTTCATCCCTCGAAAGAAATATATCACCTCCCCACTCCATCCCTACACCTGCATCCACTGATCTGTCCTCCATCACCATAATTTTGTCATTTCAAGAATGCTACATAAATGGGACCACACAATATGTAACCTTGTGAAGGTGGGTTTTCTCACTTGGGAAAAGCATGTATTTATTTTCTAAATAGCTACCACAACACAGACTCCTTTTTTGGAAAGCAAACAAAAAAATTATTATCCATTATTGGTTAGGTAAATAATGATATACCATATAATGAAATATTATGCAGACATGAAAACTGATGATATAAATGTTAATGACAGAAAAGTTTTCCAATATAAAATTAAGTGAAAAAATGCAAGGTGGTATATACTGTGGTATCCCATTTTTGTTAAAACACACACATATACATAGATATATAGAGATATACAACAATATGTTAATAGTGATTACTTCTGGGTGATGGGATTACAAGGAATTTTTATTTTCTTCTTTTTGCTTGTCTATATTGTCTAAACTTACAACAATGAAGATGGATAACTTTATAATACAAAGAGTAACTTAGAAAAATCCTTGGGCAGAATAGATATAGCTTGATGGTTGAGTGCCCGCCTCACAAGGTCCCGGGTTGAATCCCCCACACCTCCTTAAAAATAAATAAATAAATAATAAAAATCCTGGGCATGCAGTTCTGATTTTGTCACCTTTTCTTTAAAGCTTACAGCCCAAATCATGTCCTCCTCTAGCCTAGCAAAGCATTTTGTATGCCTCTATTCTAGGACCTGTTCCATTCAAACACTCAGCACGCACACTGCTGGGGCACAGCCTGCCTGTTGCAGCCAGCTGTGCTCACTGACGGCCTCCCTCCAGCCCTGGTGGCTCAGTCCTGGTTCAGCGCTGAGGGCTGGTGCACAGGCCTTCTTCAGTACCTGAGGCAAAGGCCAGGCTGGTGGCAAGAAGCCAAGATATGTGCATGGATGCACTGTACGGCTTGAGGGAATATCTCCCCACTTCCGTGAAGCCCCATGTCACTTACGTGTAAACTAAAGCGTGTCCCAAATCCCCACCCCTCTTACGCAAGCTCTGCCTGGGACCTTCCTCTACACAATCTCATCTCTGTGGTGAGAAGCGAGGCTTTCACTCTGATGAAACAACCAGGCTATGAAGCAAATTGGAAAAATTCTCTTAGAGCAGCTAAGACATTCTTCTTCTCCTCTTGTTTCCTCTTATGACATTTACTTTCAAAGCCAAGGTGGGGATCATGTCTGTCTTGCTCACCACTCTCTGCCTAACTTGGGTGCTGTGGCAGCACTCAATAAATAATTACTGGATTGGGAAGCGGATGTGGCTCAAGCAATTAGGCTCCCGTCTATCATATAGGAGGTCCAGGGTTTGATACCCAGGGCCTCCAGGTGAAGGCAAGCTGGCCGGTGTGGCAAGCTGGCCCATGCAGAATGCTGGCCCACGTGGAGTGCTGCCCTGTGCAGGAGTGCTGGCCCATGCAGAGAGCTGGCACAGCAAGATGACACAACAAAAAGAGACACAGAGGAGAGATAATAAGAGACACAGCAGGCCAGGGAGCTGAAGTGGTGCAAGAGAATGATCGCCTCTCTCCCACTCTGGAAGGTCCCAGGATCAGTTCTCAGAGCTGCCTAATGAGAATACAAGGAGACACAGAAGAACACACAGCAAATGGACACACAGAGCAGACAATAGGGGGAGGGGGAAAGTAAATAAGTAAAATCTTTAAAAATAATTATTATTATTATTAGATGAGTGTATGCATGAGTGCCAATCATTCTTTAGGGCGAGCACCCGGCAGCATGTGGTTATACTCCGGGACACACAGAACAGAGTCATCTGCTTCTTCCTACCGTCATGACCATCCCCTCATCAAAGTAAAAGAAGACCTGAGATCTTCCCCCATCAGGGGCAGCCCTACTCCTCCCACCACTCTCCTTGTAGGTGGGTAAACCTGGAGAGGTGGGGCAACTCCCACTCTCTCCCTTCAAAACCTCATTTATACCGTGGACAGATTAATCACGCTAAAACTACCCCCAATCCGTTCCATATCGCCCCAAGAACCAAGCAAAATGCCTCAGTCCAATGTCCAAAGTTTCCCAACCAACTAGCCTCTTCCCTCCCCAAGCCAGCTCCCACTCCTCACCTTTAAGAACACCCATGTCTGCCCAGACCCGCCATCTCTACACCATGCTCAAACCCTCTTCCCTCCTCTTCTCCTGCCCCGTTGACCTAACCTTTGCAGCCCACCTCACTTCCACCGGCTGCTCCTCTTCAGAGCTTCTCCTCCTCCATTCACCGTTCACCACCCCCTGCTGGATCTCTCCAGATAGGGATGTGGGACTGCAACCTGATGGCTGGATGGACAGGGACTTTGTCAGCCTGGTCTCTCCTCTGGATCCTCAGTGTCTAGCATCGTGCTGCATACACAATTGGTATGAAATAAATTCCTGGCTGAATAACTCCCACTCCTCACCCATTACCACGAGGCCAAACCCCTCTGGGCAGGGGCAACAATAACTACTTCCCTAGACCACGGTCCAGCCCTTGCTCCAGGGTCCCTGGCAGCTAGAGCAACGTGCACAGGCTGAGGGCAGACAGACCTACAGTCAAAGCCAGGCTCTACCAATTCCTAGCTGGGCAACCCAAGGCAAGTAATATAACATCTGTAAAATGAGGTAGAGAACCTCCTACATCTTCAGGAAGTTGTGAGAATAAAAGAGGATAACGTAAGGTGCCCAGCACCTAGGTGATGTAGGCAGTTTTCCCCTCATCTCTCTGCAGCCCCAACAAAACCACCCTGGCTCAGAGGCTGTGCATGAAAACCGGCTGGACCACAGGTGCACCTCCTCTCCCCTCACCTCCAGCTGGCTGCCTGAATCCTCCCTAAGGCAGAGAAAACAAAGCCTGAATTTACACCTGCACCCCCAAGCAGGGAGGTCTCTGGAAGAGGTCTTTGTTAACACACCTTCCATTTAAAAGCCTCTTTAGAGGCAGACACACTGTTTCTGTTTGTAAGAGGGAGAGTCAGCCTACAGCTTAATATCACTCCAAGCTGAAAACAAGGCCTCTGTTCACATCCCTCAATTAAATTCTGTAGTCATTAGCAGCCACCTACTCCCACTGCCTGAAGGAAGCAAGAGAGGCAAGAACAAGGCACGGTCCTTGTTCGCAGAGACCCAGACACAAAACAGTTATGAAGTAATATAAGACAGAAAGTCTTGCACAGAGGTCTAGCAGGGCCTGAGCACATACCCAACTCTGGCAGGTTTTGGAATGGGGGAGAACAATGGCAAAGGGATAGCAGGCTGGAAGCTGCATATATGTGCTTCTCTTCTCTCCTTTGATGTATGTAGGTCTCATTTGATATACGTATGTCTATGTGTTTAGAAAAACAGACTGGCGGCAGACTTGGCCCAGTGGTTAGGGAGTCCGTCTACCACATGGGAGGTCCGTGGTTCAAACCCTGGGCCTCCTTGACCCGTGTGGAGCTGGCCCATGCACAGTGCTGATGTGCACAAGGAGTGCCCTGCCACGCAGGGGACGTGTCCCCCATGTAGGGGAGCCCCACGCGCAAGGAGTGCACCCCGTAAGGAGAGCCGCCCAGCGCGAAAGAAAGTGCAGCCTGCCCAGGAATGGCACCGCTCACACAGAGAGCTGACACAACAAGATGGCACAACAAAATGAAACACAGATTCCTGTGCCACTGACAACAACAGAAGTGGACAAAGAAGATGCAGCAAATAGACACAGAGAACAGACAACCGGAGTGGGAGGAAAGGGGAGAGAAATAAATAAATCTATTTTTTAAAAAAAGTAAAACAGACTGGCAGCATCATTTCTTTCAAATCTATTTTGAAATATGTTCAAAGTTACAAGGCAGCTTTTAAAAATAATGCAAACCCCATACAGAGAACTCCAACATACTTGTTATCCCCGTTATCCAGACCCATCAAATTTACCCCTATGGCACATTTGCCATATCATTCTATCAATCCATTTTCTAAGCACTTCAGTGTAGTCTGTATACATTGTGTTCCTTGAACACTTAATACTGCCTTGCACATTTCCTAAGAACTTGGATACTCACTTAAGTAACCACCTTAAGTGCAGTTATCAATTTCAAGAAATTTGACACTGATTATAGCTTACAGTCTATATTCCAATTTTTCCATATGTTCCAGTAATGTCCCTTTCAGCCTTCTCTTCCCTTGCTAGATCCCATCCAGGATCATGTATTGCATTTAATTGTAATTGTCTCTTTACTCTTTTTTTCTTTTTAAGTGTGGTAACAGATATACGATATAAACCGTTCCATTTCAACTACTCCCAAGCGTACTATTCAATGGGATTAATCACATTCACAATAATGCAGTGCCCTTGCCACCTTCCATCACTAAAACTTTCCCACCCCCCCAAACAAAAACCCTATACCCGTTATGCATTAACTCTCCATTCCACCTGTTGCCTGCCCCTAGCAACCTGTACTCTATTTTCTGTCTCTGTGAGTTTGCATATTCTGATATTTCTTTGTAGTTACCATAGGGCTTAAATTTAACAAATCTATTGTAATTTTGTTTGCTTTGATACCATCTTAACATCAATAGTATGTACTATATGTTCCTACAGCCCTCAACACCCCGTCTTTACATAGTTGTTGCCACAAATTACACATCTATACATTATGAGTCCACACCACTGATTTATCTTTATATTTTATATATTTGCCTTTAGATCCTGTAGGAAGTAAAAGATGGATTTATAAATCAAAAATACAATCATACTGGCATTTATATTTACCCATGTCATTACTCTCACCATGGTCTTTATTTCTACATGCAGCTTCAATCTATCATTTATTGTCTTTTCCATTCAACTTGCAGAACTCTGTTTAGCATCTCCTCTACAGTTGATCTAATGGTGATAAACTCCCTCAGCTTTTGTTTATCCAGGAATGTCTTCATTTCTCCCTCATTTTTGAAAGATGGTTTTGCCATATATAGAATTCTTGAGTGGCAATTTTTTTTGCTTTCAGCACTTTAATTATGTCCTACTGCCTTCTTGCTCAACAGTTTCTGATAAGAAATCAGCACTTAAACTTCTTCAGGCTCTCTTGCACGTAACACGTTGATTCTTTCTTAAGGATTTCAGAATAATTTCTTTATCTTTGGTGTTCAATAGTTTGAATATAATGTGCCACGGCATGGACCTATTTAGGTTCATCCTGTTTGGAGTTTATTGAGCATCTTGGATGTGCATATTCTTGTTTTTTCATTAAATTTGGGGCATTTTCAGCCATTACTTCCTTGAATATTCTCTCTGCCCCTTTCTTTCTTTCTTTCCTTCTGGGACTCCCACATGGTGTATATTGGTACACGCATGGTGTACATTGTTCCACATGTTCCTCAGGATCTGTTCACATTTCTTCATTCTTCTCCTTTCTATTCCTCAGATGGAATCATTTCCATTGTCTTATCTTCAAGTTCACTGATTCTTTCTTCCACCAGCTCCAATCTGTTGCTGAACCCCTCTAAAGAATTTTTAATTTCTGTTACTGTGGTGTTCAGCTTTGGTTCCTTTTCATAATTTCCATCTTTCTGTTGATATTCTCTTTGTGATCATCTACAGTTTTTCTGATTTCCTTTAGTTTTTTTAACATGTTTTTCTTTAGTTCTTTGAGCATATTTAGGACCATTTTTAAGTCTTTGTCTGATAAGTCCCAGTCATTGACAGTTTCTAATGCTTTAATCCTCTTTGCCTGGGATATCACTTCCTGTTTCTCTATATGGTTTATAACATTTGTTGAAGGCCTGGATATGTTAAAGTTGCCAATGAAATTTAGACTCCGCAGCACTGTTTCTTAAGCTGTAACCAACTAGTGTAGTGACTGAGTTTTCCTTGAAGGTCTGGAGTTAACAGCAAAAAGAAAAGGATAAAAAGAAAACACCTTTTCCAGTTTTTGCAGATTGACCTGTGCAACTGCTCTCTTTCAGGGCTTATCCACACAATGAGTTGTATGAAAATAACTCCAGGCCAAACATGGGTCCTCCCTGCACCTTCTGGAGACATATGCATCTCACCTTGCCCACGTGGTCCTAAGAATTTCCCCCATTTACATGGTTACAGAAGTCCCCTTATCCTTAGCAAATAGTTTCTTCATGGTCCCAGACACTACATTTATGCCCTACAGCCAGCCGTCTCTTATCCCAGGTACCACAACTTGACTGCTCTCCTAGAGCATTCTTTAGGAGAGTTCTGTGAGCTGCCTTCTGCATGCAAGGCAACTTCTGGAATAGTAAGTTCCTCAGGCCACCATCAGACAGATTGGACCAGACATACATGCTCCTAGCAAGTACATGAGAATCATCTCCTCTCTCTGAACCTAGACCGGGGACCCTCACTGGGAGCATGGGCCAGCTCCTCCTTGAGCTGGTAAGGGGTCGGGGAGGAACTAGCCAAGGCACTTGAGATCCTACCACTTTTAAGAGGTCTTTTTCTTGATTCAGCACTCACCCTGTTCCTGCAATTCTTTAACTGTTTTCTGAAGCTTTTAGAAAGATGGTTCTTGCTGGTTATTCAAAGCTTCTTTGGGGGAACAGATCCCTGAAGTATGTCACTACACTATCTTGATCAGGTGCAGCATCATTTTTAATGGCTCCAAGACTTCATAACTTAGGTGACCATTTCCTAACTAATGGACAGTCAGTCTCTTCTCAATTTCTTAGCACTATAAGCAAAGATGTGATGAACATCCTTGCACATGTACCTTTAAAATTTGTATAATTTGTATAACTTGAAAGGATGGAATCATAGCAGCGGAATTGCTGTGCATCTGTACTTTTGATTATCTCAGTAAACAATGAAATTATGCAATGTGCATATGTATAGAGTTCTATCCTTTCATAAAGCATACATATAAATGCATACAAATACAAATGTGCCTCTTCTTTTCCTTGGTGCCCCTACCTCTGCCTCAGTTCAGGCCTGCATCATCACTCACTTAGACTCATGGAGTTTTCCAGTAAGTCCTTTGCCACTAGCCAGGTCTCCCTCCATGAAGCCACCAGAATGAGATCCTGCATTCCCATACCCCAATTCATTCTGCCCCCACTCCCAACTTTGCTTCAAGCAAAGCCCAATCCTTAGCCAGCCTCCAGCCTGACCCACAGGGCAGCCTTTCCCACACTTGTCCCACAACCCACTTTCACACACATTTCCACAGATGCTGCCCTCTAACTTGAGCCACACTTCTGATCTATGTTCACTCCAACATCATCACCTCTTGTGGGAAGCATCCCCTGACCTCCCAGAGGTCAGTCTCAAAGTACCTTCTATGTGCCCCTAAGAAAGCAATTGCCAGAATGAAATGTTCATAATGTCCATTCAGTCACTCCCTCCTCTCCACCCTCAACTCTGGGTTCCAGGAGGGAAGGGCCCATAATCTAGCCAGCCTTAGATATCAAGAATGAATCATCTATAACTCCTGAAAACAACTCTTGGAGCCAAGCAAAGCTAAGCCATTATTTTCATTTTACAGACATGAAACCTAAGGCATGACCTGCACAAGGTCATCTATTCAGTTATTACAGAACCAGGACAATGCCTCCACTCTACTGACCACTAAGCCCAATAATCAAAGAACTGAAAGAGTATGAACCATATATCACGGTAGCTCCTTAATATTCAAACTTTCCACTCTTTTCCCCTTTATTCTTTCTAAGGCCACCATTTTCATTGTGTTCAATGAGAAGTACTTACAAGATACTCATTTTTTGTGAACTTGGCCCTATAAAATCAGCAAGGTGAAAAAACAACATATTTCCTTCTTGTGCAGAAATTGGTTTATCTGGCTAATCTCAAGTCAGAGCAACTCTCTTTGGTCCACGAATACTTCTGGTTTAGGCAGCAAGTGGCCCATTCGTTACCAGACAAGCCCACCCACAAGCGGGTAGGTTCATGTACACAGGCTGGTTCTCTGCATCTTGTGAGATGACCGTGTGCCTGTATCTAACTGGCACCACAGGGACTGGCCACACCAGGGAGTGCCTGGGAAGCAAGGGGTCCCTGCCACAAACAGACTGGAGGGAGGAAAAAAATGGCCCTGACCCATAGTAAAGGCCAACAGCCACAGAATGCCAGGCAGGACAAAGGGACACCTGCTCAGACCTCCCTGATCTACCACACCTCTTAAATTCTTATTTTCCCCAAAGGAAATCAGTCCAGTGTTAAGCCTAGGGAGGAAGACACACCAAACAGAAAAATCCTACATCAGACCTTTGGTAAGAATAGCAATAGCAAGAACAGCTACCATCTGTCAAATGCTCACAGTATGTCAGCCTGTTCTTTCTAAATGCTTTATGTGGGTTAACTCCTTATAACCAGCCTATGAGACAGGTGCTGTTAGTATGTGCCTAGGGTCGTAGAGTTAGTGGTGGAAACAGGATTCAGGGCTGGAGCCTTCCTCTGTGAGGAGCCTCCTGGTTCTGGGCCACATGGAGCCTGATAAGTGGGAGCTCACCCAGGCTAGATCCACAGGGGTAGTGCCTAGGGCTCCCCAACACACCCCTGGGCTGGTCTGTTTGCCGGGATCCACAGCGCCCACCCACAGACATTCCTGGCAAAGGACAACACACACAAAGGCATGGAGGATGAAAGCTGATGGCAAGTTCAAAGAAAAACTGTTCTTTAAGGTGGAGTTCTGTGTTTTGGTTGGGTTTGGTTTTAGGGGTGGAGGAGAAAAGACAGGAAGTTAGGGCCAGTTGATGAAGGGTCTTACACATCATGCTAGACTCTTTGACTTAATCTAAATGAGCAGAGGTACATCAAGTACCTGGCACTTAGCATGTAGCTGGCTCTCGATAAACATAAATTCTTTTCTCCTTTTGTGGAGAGGTCAGTGGAGACCCATTGAGGCTTTCTGAGCCCGGGAGTAACAAAATCAGATTCATATTTTAGAAAGAATGTTGCTCTGTACCTCTTGCAGTCACAGCTGGGACCCATGAAAAGGAAATAAAATGTTGTTGACAATTAGGACATAATATAATGACATGATTTAATAATAAATGCACTTACTGTGTGCTTACCATGTGCCAGGCACTGTCCTAACCACTTTACATATTTTAAATTCATTTAATGCTCACAACAACACTATGAATTAGGCGCATTATTATCCCCATTTTGCAGATAAGGAAACTGAGGCGCAGAGAATATAAGCCCTGTCATCACTGAGATTCAACCCAGGTGGTCTGCCTCAGAGCCAGTGCTGGCTCAGTCCTGGTCTCCACGGGGAGAGTTGCCTAAAGCACACGCTGCCCCTGGCCCTACACATGCCCAGACCAGGCTGCAGGTATGTCTTCAGCCACCTCAGCACCCCCAGCCCCTCTCTCACCATTACTAAGTCAGCCAAGTGCAAATCACCCCCAGGCTGAGGACAGCACTTCCCCCCCAAGAAGCTGTTAATATTGGAGAGAAGAGGGGGAAAGAGAGCTCCAACAACTTGGCTCTTGAGCTGCAAAGAGAAAGTAAACGAATGAGGAGAAGTGAGCCACCACATCCCTACAGATTTCAGGGTGGAAAATGTTCAATTAAAATGCATTCTGCCGCAGCCCAGCAGCCTTTCCACAGAGCCCCCATTGTCTCCCTCTAAACCGCGCTGCCCACAGCCCAGCAAGCGGCAACGCAACGGGCTGTCGTCATGGAGCCGGAATGTGGGGTCTTGGCCCTCCCCGACAGCACCAGAAATGCCGTTCTGTTTACCCACGTCGCCCCTATTTAAAAACAAAACAAAAAGGCCCACTCCACCCTTGGCCCTTCAGCATCCAAGACTCTGGGGAAGGACAGACGGTGGTAGGAGGACACACCACATGTGAGCAGTGTGGGGCGGGTCTGCCGGTGGATTCCCAATGATCCAGTGAGGCTGCAAGAGCCAGGCCTCCTCCAGGACGCTGGGAAAGTACTTTGGGGAACACACAAAATCAGATACAAGTAGCTGTCCACGTGGGGCATAAAGACAAACTGAAAAGCCCTGGAAGAGACCCAGGCCCCTTTAGAAAACCTTTATGCCCACAGAGCTTGGAATGCTTTGGCCCAGGGCTCAGAGCCCAGGCCGCTATTAATGCGGACTCCCCGCATAAATCAGAAACCCTGCAGGGTGGAGACAGGTCTGCGTGTCCAGCCAACCCTGGGGTGGAGGCAAGCTGCGGCCAGCTGGCTGGCCCTGCCTGCAGCACCCCGGCCGCCACCCCAGCCCAGGGAAGGGGGGCTCCAGCAGCAGGGCCTGGACACAAGCTCGCCTAGTGCTGAGCCCCAAAACAGAACATCCAGGGTGACGGGTGCATTCACGGTGCTGACTTGTCCCTGCTCGGCTCTGTGGAAGTCCCAAGGACAGCTTTAATCAGTTACCTCAGAGCAGAGCGGGAAGGGGTGTTAGTGCTGTTCACCCATTCCTCACTTCGAGGGGAACGTGAAACCTAGGAAACCTGGGCTCCCAAACCAACCAGTTTTTAAAACACATTCTCCTGGGAAACAGACCATCCACGATCCTTGGCAGGGCAACTGCCAGGCTTCACCTCCCTTGCTGTCCCCCTACACACTCTCTCTCACACACACACACACAATCACACACTCGCACATACTCCCTATTGCTCTGGCAATACTGAACCACCTAGAGTTCTGTTTCAGACACTGCCTTCCCGTCTTCCTCGAGACCTTTCTTCCCTTCTTGACCTGGCTAACTCATCACCCTTCAAGACCCCACTCAAGCGCCAGGTACTCTTCCCAACCAGTAGAGCCCTCTGAGGAACAGAGCAAGGCCTGAAGTGCCTCTTGGGAATTTAGTAAATTTTCCCTAATAGAGGTGGGCAGGGGAGGAGGAGGGGACTACAGCTGACTCCCTTTATTTCAGAACTAAAGACAGTGGGGAAGTCAGAGCAGAGCAGACTCTCCTGGGAATCACAGACAACCAGAAAGGCAGCAGCGGAGATGGAGAACTGAGGCGTTCCACCAGCAGCTGGCCCGGCGTTACCTGGGGTGGGCCATGTGGCTGCGGTCAGGTCTGACCTCCAGGTGGAGCTCCCCTCTTGGTCTGAAGATGTTAAGACTCGCCTGCCTCCCCTCCCGTGCCACAGCCACCCCAGGAGGCATCACCACGGTCACCACCACCACCACTGCCATGCCTCCCATGGCTTCTGAGTAGACACCTAGGAACTGAGCATTGTCCCCGTCCTCGTTCCCGCATCCAAGTCCCATCACTCTCTTCCTCAGGGAGAAAGCATCCTGGACACTGTAACTCTTGAGATGGCAGAGGGAATGGGATGAGGGCCTGGACCAAGACTGGCAGACATCAGGTCAACCTAAAATAATCTACTGTTAAAGAACAAAACTACCATTTAACGAAGGTTTATTGCAGGCCAGGCACTGTGCTAAATGTGCTACATACATTGCTTGGACCCATGGATTCTCTGCACAACAACCAGAATTATCCTTCTAAAGCAAAAGGCTGATTACATCAGTCCTCTGTTAAAAGCCCCCCAGTGGATTCCCATCTCACTTAGGGTGAAAGCCAAAGTCCTTTCAAAAGCCTGCAAATTGCTCCCCCTATACTCATCCCTCGGATCTCACCTCCTACTTCCATGCGGCCTCCACGGCTTCCTTGCCGTTCCTTGAACAAGCCAAGTACATTCCAGCCTCAGGCTTTCGCATGTGCTGCTCCTCTTCATAAAGTGTTCTGTCCCCAAATGTCTACATGGTTTGATCACTCTACTCAAAGGTCATCTCCACAGAGAGGCCCTCTCTGATCATCCTGTCACCCACTCCACCCACTTCTCTAGCTCTTCTATATCTTTTCCCTGCTTATTTTTCTCCGTAGCCCTTATCATCTTCTTATATGAAATATTTTAATCCTGGTGCCTGTTGCCTTTCTCGCTCACTAAAATGTAAGCTCCACGAGGGCAGAGACTTCTGTCAATTTTGTTCCCTATCCCATCCCCAGCATCTAGAGCAATGCCTTGTACAGAGTAGAAATTCAATAAACATTCAAGTGTTCTTATTAATCCCTTATTTCAGATGAGAAAACCAAAGCTCAGAAAAGTTGATTCACTTGTCCAAGGTCACACAGCTGTCATGGGACAGAAATGGGATTGAAATCACAGCCTGACACCCCTCTCAGCTCTGCGGAATCTTCTTTGACCCAAAGGAAAGATCTGGGCACCTGACACTATAAGGTACCAGTGGACTGAGCTCCTCCTCACCCTCTTTCTGCATGTTCTTCCTTCTGAGTTCCTCCAAGCAGATGCTCTTCCTACTCATCGAAGAATGCCCAGCACTTGGCCTGGGGCCAGCACAGAGCAGATGCCCACCAGACACTTGTGAATAAATCAACCCTCCTCTAGGCAGCTGGTCGGTTCTCATATTTTGATTTCTTTATACACTGCTTCACATGTTGGGCAGAAATTCCGGGTACACAAAACTGAACTAGAAATGGACCCTGCCTTGAAGGAATTCACAATAGGTGAGAGAGACAGAAGATGTAGACACAAAAAGGTGTAATATGACGCAGTACTGACATGTGAGCAGCTCCGACGGAGCCAGCAGTCGAAGGGGAAGAGAGCGCTCTGGGGGCGGGGAGGCTGCACACCAGCGGCCAGGCAGTCTCACTGAGATGGGGGCCGAAGGGGAAAGGAGGGTGGGAAGCTGGCTCGTTCAGTCATTCAACACTAACTTTTAGGGCTTTCTGTGCCAGACACTGTGCTGAGGGAATAAATCGTGACCTGCCCGCGGGCGCCAACGCGGCATGTGGCGAAAGGATGCTAGGGTGCAGGCTCCTGAGCATGGGCACCGTTCTGTTCACTGCTGCACTCCCTAGCATTTACACTAGAGTTAGACTCAGAAAAGCTTCTCTTTTACATCTTTGTTGAATGAATGAATACATGAATGAATGCACCCATGAAGGGATGTCACCAAGCCGTGGTGGTCAAGGAAGGCTTCCCTGAGATAAGTCTGTGTCTTGAAGGGTGCACAGGATTTATCGGGATGGAAAGGGAGCATCCTGCAAAAGCAAAGACACAGACGTAAGAAAGTGCGGTTTGTAGGGGTGCTACAAGCACCATGACGCTCCTGGAGGGCCTTAGGCCAAGGGGAGTGCTGTGATCGCCCAGGATGCAGGCCACACACAGTGTTCCAGGAACACCTCGGAAGGCATGTTAAAATGAGGTCTCCAGGACCCAGAGGAAGACAGGACCTGAGATGGGGCAACCTGGCAGTACCAGCTGCACCAGTGCAGGTGTGAGCTGGTGAGGGCAGGGCCTCCAGTGGGCATGAGAGGCAAGGTGCCAAAACCCTTTACCAATCACAGGTGCCGGGCGCCACTGCAGAAGAGAAACATCCAAGATGAAAACACACACACTTATGAGCACAAGTGAGAAATGCAGCCCATAAAAGCCTTCATGGCAATCCTGGGAAATGGCCCAGGAGAGATGCTGGCAGAACCATGTCACACCTGCACAAACAACAAAGCAAGGGCAAGGAGGAAGTCAAGGGAGAGAAACCAGAAAAACCCCTCACTACTTTTTTCTCTTTCACCTTGAACACACCAAGAAGGGGAGAAGATGCCCTGGTCCAGGAATAGAGAGACCTGGCTGGAGTCTCACCTGTCACCCACGGCCTAAGTGACCTTGGGCAGGTTGCTCACCCCCGGGGCTCAGCTTCCCACCTAACCAGAGCTGCCGTCATGTTCCCCTCCACCCCCAGCCCACCCCAACAGCATCCTGGAAAGGGTCCAATCAGGTAAGTACCAGGTCTGCACAGCGTTATAATGCACCTACTGCGTGTTCATCCTTGTACCAGGAAAGAAGGCAGGCCCAGCCACTGCCCATGGAAGCTTTTAACAAGGGGGCCCATGCAGGCAGTGAGGGATATGAGGGCATTCTCAGGCATTTTCTCTAGCCAGTCTGACTGCCCAGTCCAGCCCACCCCAGGGACAGGGGAGAGGAAGTGCTGAGCTGTTTTTCAATCCATCAAATTAATTGCCCCAAATGGGAAATTTACAGGCCTCCTACAGCCTCCTGTGTATCACATAACCTCCTATGGCCTTAATCTCCTGAGAAAGAATGTGTGGGCTATAATCTTTTCAGCCTACTTGCTCTCAGGGGCGATGACTTGGGAAACCTCAGTCCCCACCAGTGGTCACCTTTAAGCAAAAGACCCCGCAGGCCTGACACTGCCCATTTCTACCCACCAGGAGTCAGCCAAGGCTGACTTTGGCCTAGACTCCAGCCTTGGATAGGAGACCTGCTCAGCCAGCCCCTTTGGTAAATAGAACTTACGCTCCTTCCTCCTCTTCCTTCTTAATTGCCTGCTGGGAGGCAAAACCAGGAAAGGTGGCTTCTAGACAGAAAGAACAGGGGCTTACCTGCAGGGCACAGTGAAAGCAGCCCCCAGAGGTGTGGGGCCTTGGTTCTGACCTCAGCTCATCCCACATGGGCTGCAGGACTTTAGGAAATCCCCTTCACATCTCTGGCCTCACCTTCATCGGAGAAATGAAGAGAATGTAAAACTGCCCAGCCCCTTTTATGACCTCAGTTTCACCAGCAAACGCTGCAGTAAACCTGGATCTCCTTCAGCCGCCAAAGAGCTGCAGGCTCTACAGTTAGGAGGACTCTCAGGGCTGGTGGGCAACAGCCTTACCTCCACATCCCAGGATTTTATTTTCTCCTTCCTTGCCATTTCTACCACACACATGCCCGTGCACCCCTCCAGCCTTGCTTCTACTGAACCCTCTGCCACCTTCCCTGCTTATTGACATTTTTGACAAGTTTCATCCAACTCAAATGTCCCTTCCTCCAGGAAGGCTTATTGGATTCCTCCCTTCTCAACACTTGCCCCAGTCTCCCCTTCGGCCTCCTCCAACCAAATGGCCTTGAAGGCAGGAACTCACATTACCACAAAATATTTTGGAGTCAGAACCCATTTAATTCTCTAAAGCATCTAGCACCTCACAGGTTTGGTTCTCAACCATCACTGGGTAAAGTTTCCTAGACGTTGTTCCAGCCTCTTTGAAGTTGATTATGCATCTAGTGGCCACAACAGTGCCTGCTAATAATCAGTGTTTTATGCTCTCTCTTCTTGACAGAGTGCTTTCTTACTCACTTCCCATTCAGTTCTCACGGGGTCCTGCAGAGGAGGCGCTGCTATGAGCCCATTTCAGGGACAGGACAAAAGCCTTGCCCAAGGTCACACAGCCTTAAAGAGCTAAGTCAGGGTTCAAACTCAGGTCTTCTAATTCTGATTCCAAGCCTGTGGCGCCCCTACCACACACCCCAGGCACAAATGGCTGTGGAGTCTGCTGAGGAGATCTGCACTTGAGGGGTGTACTGGCTTGAGTCTCTTGTGGACCCCAGAAAATCCTATTCTTAAAGTGAACCCATTCCTATGCCTATAAACCCATTGCAGATGGGACCTTTTGATTAGTCAGTTAAGGGATCTTTGATTAGATCATTTTTATTAGCTCGCTTCAGCTAAGGACCTTTGATTAGATTGAGGAACACAGGATGGGTCTTAATCCTCTCACTGGCATCCTTTATAAATGGAGGACTAAATAGCTTCAGACACAGGGAAAAAGCTGCAGAGACAGAAGAGAGGTTCCAGAGGCCAGAGGCTGGAAGCAGCAGAGCACAGAGCCCTGTCCCCTGCCCGAGGCTGAGAGAGAAGGCCCACGGAGAGCAAGAAGCTGAAGAAATGAGGCCCAGAGGGGAGGGGAGAGACTAACGGACACCACCACGTGCCCGATTGCCCACGGCTGGGCTCAGGTAGACAGGCAGGGCCACCAACGTGCCTTGCCACCATGGCAGGAGTTCAGGATCGCCTGCGGTCAACCAGGGGACACAGCATCTCTGGTGATGTCTTGATGTGGACGTTTTCACAGCCTCAGAACTATAAGCTTTTTTTTTTCTTTCAATTTTTTTATCAGGTACTGGAGCCAGGGAGTGATCCCCGGACCTCATATACAAGAAACCAGTGCTCAACAACTGAGCCACATCAGCTCCCTCAGAACTGTAAGCTTTTAACCTAAAAAAATTCCCATTGTAAAAGCCAACCCATTCCTGGTGAACTGCATCGGCAGCCTTTAGCGAACTCAAACAGGGAAAGAAATCTAAATCCTCTTCTCAGGAACCCCCACGAAGCCAAACCCAGAACAGCCAGAGACAGGGATTCAGGCAGAGGAATGGCTGAAAGCATTTACTCCAAACTCTCCACTCTTCCCATCCCAGGCTTGATTACCTCTGGTGACAATAAACTCACTCCATACAGAGATATTTCAGAAGACTCCATTATAAACCTAAAGCCAAAACCTGTTTCCCTCTACCTTTCCCAGAGAAAAAGAATCTTCTATATGACAGCCCTCATCTGTGGGTCTCCTCTCCCCAACATAAGATACCCCCAATTCCTTTAGCTGTTCCTCAGGAGACAAGGTTTCTAATACCCCATCACTATCACCCCCTAAAAAAGATTCCAGATTGGTTACGGTCCTTTTTAAAGATTGAACCCAGAATGGGCCTCCATATGCCAACAGCACCCTCACGTCCCTTGTAATGAGCACTGTACTTCGATTAGTCAGCCTAAAACAAGAATGCTCCTGAGGAGCCATGCCAGCCTGCTGACTCCTCTGGAGCTCTTGGTCAGTACACCCCTTTGTACCAAAGCCACGTATCCCAGAGGGCTCTGGCTATGCAGGGGCATGGATGAAACTCCTCTTCCTCAGCTGGGCAGTACAGGAAGTGTAGGAACTTTGGAATCTGACTGGGTTGGACTCCTTAATGCTGCCACTTATTTATTGACTCTGGGCAAATAAGTCATCTGGAGTTTCAATTTCCTCTGCTACGAAAGGGGTGAAAAGTTTACCTCCCCAGGCTAAGTTGAGGAATAAGTGAAACAAAATATGCAAACACCTACCTCAAACCAAGACTGGCCCAAGGTCCAAGCCTGGTTAATTGTTTTGGTTGGGATGAGATTCGAACCCGAGTCTGACAACCCAAAGCCGTGTGTCCTTAATTCCATGTTGGAGCCCCACTCTGTTTTCTTGTCCCCTAGCCCTCAACACACTGTATTATCATCTTTGGCTCGTCTGTCTCCCCACACTAGACTATAAATTCCTTGAAGACATCTTGTCTTTGCAGTTGCAGACCCTGTCACAGTGCCACCTGCATAGAGTAGGAACTTATAAAATGCTGATGAGTGAATGATTATATGAACAAGTTTATTAAATAGACTTTAAGAAGACAGTATTTGTCCTCTCTCAGCAGCTCCAATCCTACCAGCATGGGATTGGGTAGCAAGAAGCATTTATTTCACAACAGCCTGTAGTACTGAATCATACCAGCACTATCCTCACTCACCCCACCCCCCACTACCTCCCAACAGGGAGGCCTATCTCACAGTCCCCAATTCTTTCCTAGGGGTCTTCCCCTACCCAAGACATAGCAATATCCTGCCTTCTTCCAAGACTCGTGACATTTGTTCTGCGCTGTTCCTGGTGCCAGGCTGGGCTGTGTGTACATGTAAGGTGAATGTAGGCTGAAATGGTCTCTGGTGACCCCAAGATAGCAAAGGCCTGCTGGGGGAAGGTTGAGGCCAGGGTTTCTCCAGCCCCAGCTCTCTAGGGATTCATTAAAACACCTTCTCTGTTACCAGGTAATTAATATTAGGAAAAGAAAGACACACCTATTCTTACTCAGCAGTCCCTATCCACACCACCCAAACCACACCTGACACAGCACTCGTGTCTTCCCATCTGCACCGCTGCCTGATGCCACACTGTTCCAGCAACCCAAATATCACCAGGCTGGCTGTGTTTTCCTTTTTTTTTTATTCCTTAGGAGGTACCAGGAATTGAACCCAGGACCTTATACATGGGAAATAGGTGCTCAACCACTGGGCTACATCTACTTCCCAATGAGAGTTGGTGTTTTCATTGGTTTGTTGGTTTTGTTTTGTATTGAGGTACCAGGGCTCGGATTGAACCCGGGACCTCATATGTGGGAAGCCGGTGTTCAACCAGAGCCACACTGGCATCCTTGAGTTGGTTTTTTCTTCTGTTTTGCTAGGGATTTTTTTTGTTTTGTTTTTTGTTTGTTTGTTTTCAGGAGGTACCGAATGCAGGACCTCACGTGTGGGAGGCAGGCACTCAGCCACTTGAGTCACATGCACTCCCCTGTTTGTTTTTAGGAGGTACCAGGGATTGAACCTGGGACCTCGTACATGGAAAGCAGGCACTCAACCACTTGAACTACATCTGCTCTCCTGTTTTCCTCTTTAGAGCCTTTTTCAGTTGTTCCTAAGGCTCTGGAGTCAAAAAATCTCCAAGTTCCATCAATTAAATATGGGTAATTTGTTTCTCCAAGCCTTAGTTTCCCCAGCCCATCAAATGGGGACATGATCATCAACCTCCAGATGATAATATGGTTAAGTGAGATAACTACATAAACACTGTGGCCTCGTGCTACACACAACACGTGTTCATTCACATTAGTTTCTTGCCTTCTGTTCTATTACACCCAGGAGCCCGCATTGCATTGTTGTCCTGGGCATGGCTCAACTCTAGGTCTACAGGAATACCCTCGAGCTTGGATGGCATCTCCTCTGGCCATGGTGAATATCTCTATGGCTCTGAGAACTCAACGGGCACTCAGATACCCCTGACGGTCAGCTGTAGGCCAATCATTTTAATTCACCATGGTCACAGTAGAAGGCATGATAGAAATGTATATTTTCAGATAATTCCCCAGAAGGGGAGACTAGAAGCAGCAAGGGGGAAAAAAGGACACTGTGTGATCCCTGGACCTGAGCCAGAAAAACCCAGGCCCCTCCCTCTGCCCTGGGGCCCCCAGGCTGCAGCTTCCCCCAGATGTAGGGAGGCATCTCTCAGTGGCTGACTTGCTGCTTAGGCAGTCTCAGTGAGGGAACATCGCAGTGTTCACCTAACCATTTACCAAATTCATTCAACCTTCTTGTTCCAAGCTCTGTTCTAGGTAACAGAAGTACAGCCGTGAACAAAAACAGATCTGGTTCATCTTCACAGGGAAACTAATAAACAAATCAAATATATGTGGTTAGGTTGATCACGCTAAAGAGAAACAATGTAAGATTAAGAGAATAGAATACAACGGGGAGAAGAGTCATGAAAAGGTCACCCCAAAAAGGTGATGCTGAAGAAAGTGAGGGAGGAGCAAGCCATAGGAATAGCTGAAGAAAAGAATTCTGGACAGAGAGAGCAGCAAGTACAAAGGCCCGAAAGCTGGTTGTGTTTCACATGTTTGAGGAACAGCAAGGAGCCAAGGGACCGGAGCCGAGCAAATGGGAAAGCAGGAAGAAATGAGGTCTATAGGCAATGGGGTGGGGTGGGGCCAGATAACACAAGGCCATGTGGGCCACGGTTTGAGATGGGTGTGGCATGACCCAACTTTCACTGTAAAGCAAGTCCTCTGGCTGCCATATGGGAGCAGCACAGGGACTGGTTAGGGGAGTACTGCAGTAGTCCGGGTGACAGATACTAGGGTGCTACCAGTGGGGTTCCTGAGAGCAGTCTGATTCTGGATATGTTACAAAGTAGAGCTAAGGGGATTCTTACAGTTCCCTGGAAATATGCCTGATACCAGGCAGTCCTGGGTACTACCAGCTGCTCCTACTGAACAGACCTAAGGACCCGCTGCATCTAGTCCCCTGAGCTCAGCCTGGGCCTGCAAGTGTGGACGCCGCATCCCTGCAGAGTGACAGGCAGGAAGCCATGTGACTGTGTGAAGGGAGGTGGAGAGGCCCTCAGGTGAGGGGGGGGGCCTCCTCCCTTCCTGCTCACCCCCTTCCCAGCCTCAGAAGGGCGGGGAGGCTCAGGGACAAACTGTGATCCTAGCTTGTTAAGGTGCAAGAAGGAACTCCTTGGCAAGGAAGTCGGGTGAGGCAGTGTGGTGATCAGGGGTCAAGTTTCAGCTCTACTGTCTCCTCTGTGGCTCTGGGAAAGTCATTTGAGTCTGGGGCTCAGTTCCATATATGTAAATGAGATCCAAATATAGCCCTCATTGGGTTCTTGGGAGGTGAAGGTGAATTAATACACGTGCGATGCTTTGTAAAAGCTGACCACAGGCATGGGATCAGAATACATTCACCATTTCCTAGCTGTGGGACCTTGAACTTAACAGCCTCCCTGGGCCTCTGCTTCCTTATCTATAAAAGGGATAATAACACCTCCTAGGGCCACTGTGAAGATTAAAGCAAATAATGTGTGAAAAGAGGTGGGCTCAGAAAAGTGCCTCCACAACCCCTGGAGACCTCTCCGTGATGTTTGATCTGATCCTTAAGAATCCTCCTTTGTGCCATTACCTCATCTCTCCCCCCAGCTCCATCCACCTTTCCCACCTGCCCGCCATGGGAGGGCACCCAGGTGGGGCTGGGGAGCTGCTGAGGCACGTGAAGACCCCGCCCACACTCCCCCTCCCTGTGAGGCCCAGCGCCCCACCCCTGGGAAGTCCCAGGCAGTGTGGAAGGTGGGCTCGGGCTCCAGGGCACCGGCTGTGGAGAGGCCTCTCTTGCAGTGCCGGTGGCGCTCCCTGCTGGCGGCACCCACCTCACAGGGCCCTTGGGAAGAGCCAGTGAGCAGTGTAGCCTGGCACACAGTGAGCACAGGAAAAGTGGGAGCTACGTGGTCAGAGAAACAAACCCGAGCCTCTGTTGCTGCTATTGTTTCCGGGATCTCCCCGGACACCGAGTTGCAGACCAGAAGGACACGCCGGGTGCGGCGGTGTTAGTTCTGCGTCACACGCTGGCAAGCGTGGTTTTCAGTTTCCGTCATACCCACAACCTCAGTTAAAGTTTAAAAGTCCTGCACAAGGACCTGAGGCAGATCCTGCATATAAATGATCAGCCATAGAAATGAGTCCCAAAGCCTCGCTCAGAGAAATCAGGACAGCCCCAAGGAAAAGGAGGCGGCAAGCCTAAGAGAAAAGTGAACGCCTTCCCCATTTTCCCTCTTTTCTCCTATCTCCAGGTGGGATTTAAGGAAGTTGGGGAGTAGGGGATGGCAAACAAGGGGGGGTGAGGGTGTTAACCTCAGTCAGATAATTAAGTCTATGAGGAATTATGGTAAATTGTGGAGAGCAAAAGTCTAAAAATAAAGATTATTTTTTAAAAAAGAGATTATTTTTCCTCAAAGTGTTCTTCAGTTGGAGCCAACACATACACAGGTTTCACTGACTCGAATCCATCTTCTTTGTCTTACTTCTGAGAAAAGTCAGCAGCTCTCACAGGCCCCACACCCTTCCCCTAAAAGCACTGGGGCAGGCAGCACAAGGTCTTTGCAGGGGGCCCAGGCACCAGGTGGAAGGACTTCTGTAGATCCACAGAGCCGTGAGGAAGGACGAGGCGAGGACAGCGCGGAAGCGCCCAGCGGTGCCCCTCAGAAGGTCAAAGAGGGCGTGACCAGGAGGCGGCTCCTGCACATCCAGGGGTCAGGGTGTACTCGGCCCCCTTCGACACCCACACCACCCACTCTTTATCTCCACCCCTTCCTATTTCAAGGCAGGAGTGTTGCCCGGCCATGGAGTGGGTCACCTGCCTTCTGGTTTGGAAGCCACGCCCTCTCACCTGCCAGGCAGGGTCAAAGGCTCCAGCCTATTTCCTCCAGCCCCACCCCTGCGAAGTCTTGGGAAATGACTACCATGCCATCGCACCCCCCATTCCCAGCATATCCTACCTTCCTGTTACAATCTGGTGGGGCTCTAGCCCCACCTCTGCTTAAGCCCTTCCCTGGACTTGCACCGCTTTCAGGATAAGCCCCATCTCCCCAGGGGCCCAGTCCACAGCCTCCTCTCCCTTGTCCTGGAACATGGCACGCTCTCACACAGCATTGCCTGGACTGCTTCCTCTCCCTGGAACACCCAAACCCCCCTTTGTTACCCAACAAGCCCATGCTTGTCCTTCGCAGCCCAGCTCGGGCTCTTGCCCCCACACCCACCCCCTGGAAGCCTTCCCTGCCACACCTACTGTGTGCCCCACAGCCCCCAGGTTTCAGTATCTTCTAGTGGTCTACATGTCTGTGTCCCGCCAGAGCACAGGCTCCTGGGCAACTTGAGAATATCAATGGTGCTTTGACGCATTTTAAATATTTATTAACTGAATGCCTACTATGTGTCAGATATTTTCTGGGAGCCAGCAACATAGCAGTGAACACCACTGGCAAAATGCTGCCCTCATGAACCCAACAGTCTGGTGATATTAATAGCCAACACAAATATAGTACTTCTTATTCAAGATGATTCTGAGTACTTTATATTAATTCATTTAATCGTCTTGGCAATAAGTATTATCACCCCCATTTTACAGATGAGGAAACTGAGGCCTCAGATTACACAACTTGCTCAGGACAATGCCACAAGCTAGAAAGTAGCAGGGCTGGGATTCAAACCCAGGCAAGTCTGAGCCAGGGCTAACCTCTTGACCATTTTGCTTCTCAATACAGTCTTCTCTACTCTGCTTTACTCATTTTGTATCCATAGAACCCAACCCAGCCAGCGTGGCACACACCAAGTGTTCAGTAAAAGTCAGCTAAATGAAGGAACCCCTGAATGATGAACTCTCTTCCCTGCCCAATCCCAGCTCACAATACACACCCCACAAGTTTTCCCTGACTCATAGCCCTGAATTATTCCCTCCAAGAGGCTCCTCTCTTGCTGCACCTGCATCACTTATCCTGACACTTAATCATGCACCACCTGACCATCCTATCACCTGAACAGCTGTGTGGACATCTTGCCTGCCAGCATACTAGGCTCCCTGATATCCCCCAAAGCATAACAAATATGGTGCTAGGTACAAGAAAAAAATGGATAAAGAGACACTGAGCTGAATCCAACCTCCCTTCTCCATTCCTCCATTATCACCCTTGCCCAGGGGAAGAAAACCAGGGCTTGGATCAGACATGACTTTTGGTGCAACTGTATTCAAAATGCCCAAACCCATATGCTCTAACAGCCAAAGTCATAACAGCCAAGGTCATAAATAGGGTACATCTGTGGTTAAAAAGAGCAAGTAGGGAAGTGGCTGTGGCTCAATCGATTGGGCTCCCGTCTACCATATGGGAGACCCTGGGTTTGCGTCCCGGAGCCTCCTTGTGAAGGCAAGCTGGCCTGTGCCCAAGGAGAGCTGATGGCCCACACCCACCGAGAGCTGGCACAGCAAGATAACACAGCAAAGGGAGACAAGGAGACACAGAAGAATGCACAGCAAATGGACAGAGAGAGCAGATAGCAAGCAAGCTGCAAGGGGGGTGGGGAATAAATAAAAATAAAAATAAAATAAAATAAATCTAAATTAGTGGAGGTCTGCTTTAAAAAAAAGAAAGAGAGAAAGTAAAGCTGGACATTTGTAACCCTTTGGAACCCATCAGGATGTTCAATGCTTCTATTAGAAAATCCCCATAGCTGAGAATCTGAGCTAGTTGGACAAAATATACAGATATCCTTGGCATATGCCAGACGACAAGAGTCCCTGCAGGATATAAGTCAAGGAATTGATTAAATATGTTTGTACTGGTGTACAGGGATAAGACAAAAAATTTAGTGTTAGAAATAATTGCTAAAATGTACTGGGCCCATACTATGTTCTTGGAACTATGTACTTTACATGTATATCTCATTTCATTGCTGGCAAAAGACCAGCAGGGAAGATACCAGCATCTGCTCCATTTTACAGACTAACGTGTCCAAGTTCTAAAGCCACAGATCTGGCTCCAAGCTTGTGTGCCTCCAGCTACTCTACAGCTGCCTCGTCTAAAGTTTGGAGTGGAGCAGCTGAACTGTATGAATCCAGTGAGAAGCCTGTCAGGGAAGTGGCCCCTCCACCCAGGACAGCTGGTAACACCCCAGGCAAGCAGGACTCCCAACCGGAGGGGTCACCGTGCGGCTCCCTACAGCCTTGGGGGGAAGTGAGCTGAGGCCACATCCAGCTCCAGAAAGCTCCCAAACGTACAGGAATGGGAGAGCCAGGGAAACCTTATCAACCAACATTCCTTCAGGAATGAAGTCAAGAAGGCCAAGTCTCCTGAGCCACAGAATGCTCAACGCTACTTAAAAGTTGAATCTCAGAGAAGCTCTCTGCCCTGGAGACATCAGCCAGGTCCCCGGCCAGGTCGGCTCTTTTCCCACATCACACCAGCAAGGCTAGTTTCTGGGTGGTTGGCTAGAGCAGCCACCCTCTCCCTGTCACCCAAAGCCTACCTTCCCCCCCTCCCACCTGGAATGTCCAGGAATGAGGACCTTGAGCAGGAAACCTGGAGGCTACAGAAAAGCACCCGAGTAAGGTTTTGACACTAACTCTCCCCAATATGCCAAACCCTTCTACTAGGAAGAGGTGTTTATTTTCAAAATATTCTTTCCACTTCGCTAAGCAGGTCGCAGAGACCTTGAGGACCCTGATCAAGGACCGCTGGGGTCCTGCTCCCTCTGCCACCTAACACCTGTGTGCTCACTTGTGAAATTCACAGTGTGGGTCTGTGACGCCCTTAGAATAGTGACTGCACACAGGAAGCACTAGATAAGCATTTCTAAAATAAATAAGGACTCAACAAAAGCAACGAGCTTCTCAGGGGGTCAGCCCTTCTGCCCTAGCACTCAGCTTACCAGCACCCCAGAGCCACGCAAAATCCAATTTAGTTCTTAAAGAAAAAGAAGAAATGCTCAAACCTTCCCGCTCACTCAAGGAGGCAATGAGCACCACCTTCCCTTCCCAAAAAGCAGTTTTGAAAGGCCCAGCCAAGATCACCCCATGACACCATTATTACACTTTAAATCACCTGGACCCTTCAGGTGGTGAAGCGTTTTAAATAAAAAGAGTATACTTTGGTTTCTAATTTAAATATCTATTCATAGAATAGGAAGTCAATTACTTTCCTCTCCCCAAAAGAACTAATATCCCCCTGAGTTTTAGAAATCATCTGGTGCCAAACACATAATCCTGTCCACACATTCTCAGGTGAGAAGGACTGGGAAAAATTCAAAGCAGAGGCCCACTGAGCTCTCTCCAGCTCCCTCCCACACACCAAAGCTAAAAAAATGTTAAGTATTCAAAGCTTCAGTAAATGGAAGTAATTTCAGGTGCCAACAATTGCACTTAGAACTGCATTTAATGGGTACAGTGATTACAGACATTTAGATTCACGACATTCATCTGTCTATATATTTTTTTTTGAATCCCAGGTCAAAACGTGTTGAGAAAAAAATCTTTCAGAACACTTTTTTGGGCAGGGAAGGAAATAATCTGTCACTCCTCGGCTCCTTTCTTATAAATCACTTCGCTCCAAACTCCAGTTGCCTGTCCCTCATCGGTCTGCCAGTTTCGGGAGGGTCATGCCAATGTCCAATCAACCAACCACACCTATCTGCTAAGCACCAGCTCTGTGCCCGACACTGTCCCCAGGAAGCTGACGGGCTGTTCATGGCACCAAGTCACAATCTTGCCCCTACCCCACCATCTCCCCCAATGACTGCTGGGACAGACACATTTATTCTGCAACAGAGAGCAAGCATTTCTATGTCTCAGTTTAACTGAGGCCTGCTTGCCTTCTCCGAGGATATCACTCGCTCAAAACAGTCCATCACCCCAGTCCCTCCCTTGCCCCCAGGAGAATCTCTAATAGGTGTGGGTGCTGATGAGTAGAGCTACCAGCCATCCCCCAGGGGGAAGACACAGTCTAAGTACAGGGGTCACCCACAAGAAAAGCCCCTCTACCCTCCCTCAGGGACTGACTGCATCACTCAGGCAGAAATGAAGGTGGCACATTCCCAGCCTCCACGGAGGAAACCAGAGCTGAGCAGGGACCCTCGCTCCCCAGGTGGTACCTGGGTAGTGGAGTGGGCATTAATGACATTGTACCTTATTGATACCTCCTCAATGTCTTTTGCCCAGCTTAATCCAAGGTATTTGTTTTCTAAGACTTATTTATTTCTCCCTACCCACTCGTTGTTTGTACTTGCTGTGTCTGTTCATCTTACTTGTTTCCTTAGGAGGCACTGGGAACAAACCCAGGAACTCCGATATGGGAGGGAGGCACTTAATCCATTGAGTCACCTCCGCTCCCTGCTTTGCTGTGTCTCTCATTACGTTTTCCTCATGTCTCTTTGTTGTGTCATCCTGATGTGTCAGCTCACCGCACCTGCCCATCGCACCAGCTCACTGTCTTCTTCAGGAGGCACTGGGAACCAAACCAGGGACCTCCCGTGCGGTAGGGGGGAGCCCAATCACTTAAGCCACATCTGCTTCCCTATCCAACCTATTTTGACATATGATGCTCCATCAAATGAAAGGGACTCACAATGCCTGAGCACCTACTATGTGCCAGATACTATGTGCTATGAGCTTCACGCTGGCTTTTGTTTCCCTCTCAAATAACACTAGGGAGGAAAGTGCTATTATCTTCATTTTATAGATGGGGACCCTGAAGCCCAGAGATATTCCCACTTTGAGCATCCATAAGATTCTGGAAGCTTATAAGAAATGCTCATTCCCAGTCCCACCCCCTAGAGGCACTGAGTCAGCATCTGGCTAATGTGGACACTTTGTACCTCGTAGAGCTCCCTAATATGAGTCCCAGAACTTTTGCCTCCAATACATATGCCTTGCCAGACAGTGTAAACTCTAAAGCTAACATCTGGGAACCCACTCCACTGGGAGTGGGAGTGGGGAATAGACGGTAAGTGGAAAATCAAACACGCCCATTTGGAAAATGTGTCCATCATACATACAAGAAGGCTCTTCATTTTCGCTCTGGTTGGACACAGCTCCATGGGGTTCTGAAGATGAGAAACCATTTCTTTGATATTTAGTACCAACCACTTAGTGCCCAGCTTGCTTTTCAAGACAAGTCTCAACAAGAAAGCACAATTCTCCCTCTAGCTATCCTGATCTGAGGAGATTTCCCCAAAGAGAATAAACCACAGCTCCTCTGCTGAGTGTGACACATGTCATCTTAGGAAGGGGCTTCCTTTATAGTAGCAGTGATAACAGTTCATTCCTCTGGAGCAGGTACAATTTGCCAGACACTGTTCTACATAGGGAGATGTTGTTATTGCCCCATTTTACAGATGAAGAAACTCAGACAGAGAGAGGTTTAAGTGAACTGCCCAAGCACTCTTAAGCTGCCATCAGTCTCTAGAATTCACGTTTGTAACCACCAAGCCGTGGCACCCAAGACAAACCCTGGGGGCACCCCTGGGGTGGTAACTCTGATCACACCGCTCTGCTCAGTCCAAGGCTAGTGAAGGATTTGATTCAGAGCCCGTCCCTGCTCCTCTACTCAACACCAGCCTCTTCAGACCCAGACCGCTCCCCCACACCATCTCACAGCACACCTACACACATACAAACTCTGACCCTCATCTCAGTCCCCCGGTTCCTTGCAGGTCCTCCAGTACCCTCTGGCCTCTCCTGCTACACACTATCCTGCTCCACAGCTGCCTGGACTTCCTCCCACTCAACCTCTGAAGCTCTCCTAACCCTAGGGCCCCTCCCTTCAGGACTCCCGCCCCAGTCACTCATACTAAAACTGCCCAGTGTCCCTCTCCTCCCTCCCCTGGACTGGGAACTGCTGGAAGGCAGAGACAGTGAGTGCTACTTCTCTCCACAGCACCCAGGGTGGAGACTTCCATATAGTAGATGCTTAATTAGGATCTGGTGACTGAATGGATAAATCCCTGTGCAAAAGCCATGCTGCCTCTACTTAAGCTGTTCCTCCAACAAGGCGGTCGCCACTTACCAAGTGGCCAGTTGGTTCCACCTGAGGACACGTATGGTCAGCTCAGTTTGCAAGTGGGGAGGTTACTGCATTAACCTAAACCACTGCACTGGCTCCACTCCTCCTGGAAAGGGAACAGTCCACCCGCCTTCACCCGGTGGAGGGAACGCAGGAGGCTGCTCTGCCAGGGGCCCGCATACAGGGCTGGGAGGCACCTCATCCCCACGAGCACACTGCCCACCCACCTACACTGCAGAGTACATTCCAAGGAGCCAGCAGCCCTGGGAAGAGACGTATGCTAACTCCAAGCTGTCAGACCTTAAAGGCTGAGGGTTCTGTCTTGGCAAGAACGCCCTGGAAAACCCGGAGAACATTTGCCATTTCATTGGACATGCTCTTCTGGCAGAACCTGAAAGAGAAATCCTGGCTCTAAGCAGGCTTAAGAGGCTCATGAGCCCCTAAGCTGAGGTCAGCTGACAGCTGGGGTGTGGGCAGGGGGACGAGCTCCGGCTGCCTGGGGATCATCTTCCCCACCTATTGCCCTTCCACCCTCTCTGAGAGTGGCCCAAGGGGGTTGCTGCCTCTGGGGTCATCAGGGAATGCACAGGTGACCAGTTTGGGGCCCTCCATGGAGCATGCAGGACAGAGGGAGTGGTAAAGGAAATCAGGATACCATAGTAGAAACAGCAAGGAATTTAGAGCTAAGAAGAGTCAGGTTTAAGTCCCAGCTACCCACCCCCCCATGCTCAGGCCTTAGACAAACGTTCTAACCATCCTCCACAGCCTCAAATGCCTTATCTGGAAAACAGGGACAATAAAAAAAATTTGCCTCCAGGGGAGCAGATGTGGCTCAAGTGGTTGAGCACCTGCTTCCCACATGAGAGGTCCCAGGTTGAGTCCCTAGTGCCTCCTAAAACAAAAAAACAACAAAGGGGAGTTGATGTGGCTCAGTGGTTGAGCACTGGCTTCCCACATACGAGGCCTGGAGTTCAATCCCCAGCCCCGGTACCTCAAAAAAAAAAAAAAAAAAAGATCTGCCTCAAAAAGAATGAATGTATTTTTCAACTATGAAGCACCACAAAGATTAGCCTTACTGACCCCTGTGACCTGGCATGCCCCAGGCAGTAAGTTTTTTCAGTGGTCAGAGCTGATACCCAGGTGGCTGCCCAGATTAAGGAGCAGACATCTGTGCAGCGCTCGAAATGCCCAGAAAGAGGTGCTGCGGGCAAACGAGGGGCAGTTTTCTCACCTCATTACCCTGGGCTCTCCGTCCCCAGTCACTGCAGCCTGGGCTAGGTTATCTATGGCCTTGAGACAGCATAGCCCTCCTGATGAACAAGGTTATACAGTGTTGCTATTGTTTTAATTAACTTTTTATTTGGAAATAACTTCACACTTCAGAAAAGCTACAAGAATACGAATACTACAAAGAACAACCATATATCCCTCACTCAGATTGGCCCATTAACATTTTGCCCCACTTGCTCTATCATCCATGCCCTACCCCAACACACTCTCACAAACTCACACAATTTGGGGGGCGGGGGAATGACCATTTAAGAGCAAGTTGATTCCCTTTATTCCCAAATACTTCAGTGTGTATTTCCCGAGAATAAAGATTTTTTTTAATAACCATAGTGGTCAAGCAGTTTTTATTGGTCCAAAGCAATTTCTGAGTTGAGCCTGCAGTCTGTACACTCCCGACCCAAGCAACCCCAGTTCAAGGGCAGCCAAATGTGTTTAGGACTCTGAGTTCAGGTCTCCACCTGCCCCTCATGGCTATGTGGACGCAACAGGAGCTCACCTATGGGTGCATTAACTGTGAGCCAGGCACTGTGCTACACCCTTTCCATCAATTTACTCACGCAACCCTCACACTGATCCTCATCTCACTGGTGAGGAAGCTAGGCTTAAAGAGAGCAGGTAACTCACAGGGCCAGGGGGTTGCAAGTGGTGGTGCTGGAACTTAGGTAGTCTGACTCCAAGCCCACGTGCTTAGCCACTGCCTCCTTACACGTGCTACCACCCCACACACAACCTCTACGCACCTTCTGCATGAGGAAGCTGCCCGGCTTTGCTATGAGCTTCAAGAAAAACCAATCTTGCTGTCCTGGCCAGCATCCAGGTAAACGTGAGTAGGCTGGAAGCCAGAGCGAGGTAGGCTGGCACAACTCAGCCCAAGCAAGAGATGATCCGAGGTCACAAAGGCTGCAGGTATTGTTAACCTCAGGGCCTGTTGTACATCCCACTTTGGACACATCAGGCCCAGAGAGGCTGGAAGGCCACTCAGCGGTCTCTCCATGCTTTCCTGCCACCTAATGCTGAATGTGGGAAGTCATATCCCTCGCATATAGGTTCCTAGTTAGAAAAACACAAAGTCAAACAAGAAACATGCTGCATCTTTCTAACGTGTTAATCTCGGGAAGTGGATGTGGCTCAAGCAATTGGGCTCCTGCCTACCACATGGGAGGTCCTTGGTTCAGTTCCCGGTGGCTCCTAAAGAAGACAGCAAGCTGGCATGACAGGCAGTCTCAGTGAGCTGATGCAACAAGATGACGCAACAAGAGACATGAGGAAAACATAATGAGAGACACAACAAAGCAAGGAGTAGAGGTGGCTCAAGCGATTAAGTGCTTCCTTTCCACATCAGCGGTCCTGAGTTCGGTCCCGGTTCCTCCTAAGGAAACAAGGAAGACGAACAGACACAGCAAGTGCAAACAATGAGTGCGTGGGGAGAAGTAAATAAATAAAATACATCTTTTTTAAAAAAAGTATTAATCTTAATGGGAAGAGATTTTATAATAAATTAAATTTAGAGTAAAGTCTTCATGAATTTTTGGTTAGAACCAATATTTTAGATGCCATTTTCTGCAACCCCGTCTCCCAGGTGAGTTGGCCTTTACTTTCTTCTATTACTATAATATAACACGGGTGGAAAGTCCGAAAAGTTCTGGTCTGAGGGAACAACATGTCCATGCCTCTTGCTTGAACACTGAAAAGGCTGAAATAATAGAGCATTTACTTTAGGGAAATTTTTGTACCCCTCTGAGCCCAAATTTCTCCACTAAAAATTATAACTGTGAGGCTCAAGCCAGATGATGTTTATGAAGCATTCTGTAAACAACACGATATTAACACAAAAAACTCCTCATTTCAGAAAAATAAAGAGTAAATGTTTTGACAGCCACTTAAAAACAGCAGGCAAATGAAACCACATTCCTCCGGTTTTCCCCTCTGCCTGTGTTTACTTAAGACACCATGCCAGTTTACTGAGATGTGGCTATCTTACACTAAGAAAAACGATTTAAACCCATGCGTTCCTCTGAAGAGGCAGCCCATAAAATCACCAAATATTCCATATCATGAAGTGCTCTCTTAAATAATCTTCCATTTCCAAAGTCATCAATTTAGACAGCCCAAATTTTAATCTCATAGAAAACAAAAGAGAATGGAAAGAACACCATTGGGGAGCCAATGTAGCTTGTGGCTGAGCGCCGGTTTCCCACATGAGGTCCCGGGTTCAAGCCGTGACTCTGATACCTAAAAAAAAATGTGCAAACAAACAAAAACAAAACAAAAAACCAAAGACTATAATCTGTTGGCTTAAAAAAAAAAAAAAAAAGGAACATCGTTGATTTACACGCAGCCTCTTCAGGCACACGGCACCACAAACCAGGGGTGCTTTCCCACCAGCAAGCATCGTCTACTCTCTAACACACACTCCTGCTGTGAGTGAAAAGCTTGTGGAGCAACTTGCAACTGTTTTTCTTAAGGTGGTTTTCACAAACCTTTTCCATCACGGTTCTGAGACCATAGTACAAATTACAGCTCTTAATCCTTCCCTCAGCTTTCTACACAACTCAACTCCTACCCTTTCGTATGGAAACTAACATTTAAATCCATGAACCTGCCAGCTTTCACCCATGATAAAACAACCAGGAAATGAAACGGAAAGTGTGGGGTTATGCCAAACCTTGCCAAGCTGGGAGAGAGAACCTTTTCTTAATCTTCAACAACGAAAGTTCTCAGAATTTGTTTTATATCTATGTAAGCTGGTTTCCCAGAAATCCTTTGTGGGACGGTTACCTTCTGGTTAGAAATAAAGTTTGTAAGACTGTTGTTCCCAGCCACACCTTGGTAAAGAAAGAGGACAAATAAATGAACCAACAGGCTGAGACTCAACAAGACCAATGTCACTAACATCAAGCTTGACATTTGTCTGGGGAGGGAAACATGGCAGATAAGACGGACCTCTTGGGGAGGCCTTGGGTGACAGTGTAATTGAACCTCAAGAGGACAGCTTCCTGGGTGATCCGGATCCGATAGCTTTCCTGAAGGACCTTCTAGGCTTGGTTCCTAAGGCCAGTTTGCATCCCTACCTGGACATTCTCACACACCAGTTCAGCCTTCACTCTCCAACTCCTCCTTTCTCCCTGGAACTTCAGAATGAAAGATGGGTTTGCTAAACACAAAAGCACACACCCTAAACGCCTAGCATTTCCTTCAGAAGAGTGACCCTTCTGAAGGGGACTTGGAGCTTCAGCTCGTGCCCAGTCCTGACTCCCTGCCTCCCCAGACAGGTTCTCAGCTGCTCACTCCCCCGCTGTGGCAGTTTGATATTATTTATGAATTCCAAAAAGGAGATATAGATTATGTTTGTAAACTGGTCTGTTCCTCTGGGAGTGATACCCTTTGATTGTATTAGATTCCTCTGAGATGACTTTGATTAAATTATGTTAAGATTAGGGTCATTAGGGTGACTTGGTTTGAGTTCCTGCCCCCCTTCCCTTTTGTGGGATTTATATATATATATATACACACATATACACACACACACACACACACACACTTACTCAGCAGAAGAGAAGTAAATACACAAAGAAGATACACAGAGAATCCTGTGGCCCGGGGAACCGAGATGAGCCTGACTGTCTACAGCTGACCTTGTGACAAGACCAGAGCAACTGAGCCCAGAAAGAAACGAGCCCCGGGAAGAAAGCCCCAGGAAGAAAGAGATAAGACTCATCCCAGTCTACAGCTGAGATTGGAAGAAGCTGGGACCACGGAGCCTTAAGAGGAAGAAGGAAGGCTGAACCCTCACAGACATCGTCCACCATCTTGTATCAACATGGGGCAACAGACTTTGGTGAGGGAAGTAACTTACTCTTTATGGCCTTATGATTACAAGCTTCTACCCCAAATAAATACCCTTTATAAAAGTGGACTTGGCCCAATGGATAGGGTGTCCATCTACCACATGGGAGGTCCACGGTTCAAACCCTGGGCCTCCTTGACCCATGGGGAGCTGGCCCATGCACAATGCTAATGCACACAAGGAGTGCCGTGCCATGCAGGGGTGTCCCCTGCATAGGGGAGCCCCATGCACAAGGAGTGCGCCCCGTAAGGAGAGCTGCCCAGCGTGAAAGAAAGTGCAGCCTGCCCAAGAATGGTGCCTCACACAGAGAGCTGACACAACAAGATGACACAACAAAAAGAAACACAGATTCCCGGTGCCGCTGGTAAGGAGAACACACAGTGAATGGACACAGACAGCAGACAACTGGGGGGAGAGGGGGATAAATAAATAAATAATAAATCTTAAAAAAAAAAAAAAAAGCCAATAGATTTCTGGTACTTTGCATCAGCATCTCTTTTGGCTAATACACCTGCCTATTTAGATGCAGCCAGACTGAATCAGGGTGGGCCTCAATCCATATGACTGAAGTCCTTATAAGCAAAGGAAATTGGACACAAGTAAAAATCAGAAATTTGAAGTAGGAAAAGCCAGACAGAGAGACTACCACGCCATCACCAGAAAAATACAGACTTTGGAGAAAGCATAGCCTTACCAAGACCTTGATTTTGGACTTCTAGTCCCCAAAACTGTGAGCCAATACCACGGTGTGGTATTTGTCATAACAGCCCCTGCATTCTGAGACAATTAGGCTATTATATAATTGTTGCTACTACTAATGACACTATTACTATAATTACTATTATCTCCTGCTATGTGGCTAAAGGACTCAGGGGAAATTAGAGAAGTCCTAGCAAACAAAAAGCCCTCTAAAAGGAAATGTTGGCATCACCTAGTCTAGAATTGGGAGAACCAAGTGTCGACCCATAGGTTTTGTCACTCATTAATCCAAAATTGAACCAAAAGTACAGAAATCAAATAAAACCCACTTGCTGTAGCTCAAGATTTTAGGCTTCAAGAAACGGACTCTGGAGAGTATTAAAACATATTCTACTCAGCAGAGTTGCAGTACCTGCTCTTCAGTTCATTGCCCAGGACAACTAACAAGGAGATGATAATGGACAATGACCATTTCAAGGAACAGGGAAAGTCTGCAACTGCAAGCAGAACAGTCCCATCCATCTGCCTCATGGGATCTAAGCCCCCTTTCGATTAGGGGTGGAGTGGACATCACCATCCCAGAATGCTCAGGATTTGGGAATGAACTACAGACTAAAGTAGACTTACTGTTATTCTACTAAAGACTTATTATTATTCTAGCAATGGAAGAAATTTTATTATTGATGTGGAGGCAGTGGCTACTAGAAGTTCTGAGGGCAGGGAAAGGGAAAAGCAGGTATAATATGGGGCATTTTTGGGACTTGGGAATAGTCTTGAATGACATTGTAATGATGGATACAGACCATTATACATCTTGTCAAAACTTACAAAATCGTGCGGGAAAGAGTCTAAACTACAATGTAAACTATAGTCTATGCTTAGTGACAAAGCTCCAAAATGTGTTCATAAATTGTAACAAATGTACCACACTAATGAAGGATGTTGCTAATGTTAGAAAATGTGGGAGGGGTAGGGAGAAGGGCATATGGGAATCCTCTATATTTTTTATGTAATATTTCTATAATAGCAGTATCTCTTTAAAAAATTTTAGAATTATACTTTTTAAAAAGGAAAAAAAACATATTCTAGGGTGCTCGCATGGTTGAGCACCTGCTTTGCATATATGAGATCCCATGTTTAGTCCCTGGTACCTCCTAAAAACAAAGCAAAACAAAACAAAAAACAAACTCTCATTGGGGAGCAGATGTAGCTCACTGGTTGAGTACCTGCTTCCTATGTAAATATAGTCTAAATACCAGGAGAAACTGATGCATCTTGCAAACTTCACACAACCTTCCTGCCCATAGATCAACGAGGGGAAAAAATTAGCCATGACAATCCTTTGTCCCTCTAAACTTAAGGAGCCATATCAGAGGAGGGGAGGGGAGGGGAGGGGAGGGGAGGGGAGGGGAGGGGAGGGGAGGGGAGGGAATGTCAATCTCAAATATTCAAAAATGTTCACAGCAAATTTTTTTTAAAATGCTTATAGCAAATCTGAGAAAGCAAACTGGAGCAAAACATTGAGAGGGAGAATGTTAGTCTCTCAAGAAACTGTCACAAAAGAAGGTAGGAAATATAATCAGCTACCACAAGGGATCCCGCTCCCCACATAGCCTGCCTCAGAGGCAGGGGATGCTGTCACACACTGCTTTCCCCCAGGCCTGGGAGGTTTCAGTGAGGCCCTAGGGGGTAGGGCTTATTAATCACCAGGGACTTTACAAACAGAGTTGTCATAGAAGAATCAGCAAGAGAAAAAGGGTGGAAGGCTGAGACTGTGGCTTGAAGTCTACACACTCCCACAGCAGCCCAGATCAAGGCTTTACCTAGTATAACACTTGATGGAAAATAGAGAAACCATTTTCTGGGAACACTCCCCCCCTCACGACATCTACTGACCTCCTTGCACTGAAGCAGGTTCACAGCCTTCCTTCCTGTCAAAAGTGCCCTTCTCGTGTCTGAGACCATCAGAGACTTATGCTCTGGATCTCATCCCTCTCACCTCCTCAGGATCTCAACTCCAGCAACTGTCTCTCTCATCTCTTTCCTGCATCATCCATTTCTCCCTCTCTAATGGATCATTCTCATCACAACAAAAACAGGCCCTAGAATCTCCCACTAAAACATATAAACAAAAGACACCCCTTAAAGCCACATCACTCTCCAGTTACCCGCTAACATTTCAACTCCATTTTCCAGCAAAACTACTTGAAAGATCTGCCTATATATCCTGACTCCACTTGCTCTCTGCATATTTTCTCTTTCACCTACTCCAGTCAAGCTCTGCCCTTTAAGCTTCTGTGTCCATTCATTCTCTTGAGTTTTTTCCCACCTTCCAATCTTCTTGGTCTCCTTTGCTGGATCTGCCTCTTTTCCCAACTTCTAAGCACTGCTATATCCCAAGGCCTAGGCTATCTTCTCTTTTCTGTCTACACTTCCTTCCAAGGCGATTTCACCCAATCTATAATACCCCCTTCAGTCCTCTCTCCCCCATGCTCACTATTAAATATACGTACATCTCAAATGTAACAGGGCAAAATGAGAGTTCTTGATTCTCCCCTACCTCAAACCTGCTCATCCCCCCAACCTAGGAATCATCCTTGACTCCCTCACAGACCATATCCAATCCATCAGGAAGGTCTGCAGATTCTACTTCCTAAATGCAACCTGGATCTGACCATTTTGCCCCATCTCTAGTGCTACCATCCTCAGTCAACCCTCCACCAAACTTGCCTCCAACTGCTCTCCTACCTCCTGACAGGTGTCTGCCTACAATCCATTCTCTTTGCAGAAGGTATTGTGATCTTTTTAAAAGAGAAATCAAATCATACCATGCCTCTACTTAAAAGCCTCCAGTGACTTCTTTCTGGGCCTAGAACAAAGTTTAAAAGCTCCTTTCCTTAGCTCCCAAAGCCTTACATCATTATCTCTTCCTACCTCTACCTCTCTTAGACCACCGCTCCCTTGTTCACGGCATTCCACCCACACTGGCCTTTCCACCCCTTGAACATGAGGCTTTTTCACGCCTTAGGCACTTGCACTGGCTATTCCCTCATCCTGGTGATGCTTTACTTCCTCATCAATAGTGTCCTACAAATTTTAGCTTAAATGTCACATACACAGAAAAACCATCCCTGATCTCCCAATTCCAAGCTACTAGTCACTTGATATCAATTCACCTTATTTAAATTTGCTCCATGTAGGTAACATTGTTTATTTACTTAATTATTTGCACCCCACACACAATTAGATTGCAAGCTCCGTGGTCTGTCTTGTTCACTTCTGTAGTCCCAACTTCTAGAGCAATGATGCTGGCACATAGGGGGAGTTTAATAAATATCAGTTGACCCAATTATGAGGCCACTAACAGAGGGGTCTGTCTCAGCCAACTCCCCCACCTGCCCTTCACAACACAGCTGGGCCCCAGGCACCTCATCCATCAGTATTTCAATCAACCAACTAGTGGGGGGCTCCTGCAAGAGTTCAAACCAGCAAGGGAGGCTCTAAGGTTTCCAGGATTGTCTGTGAAGATCCCAGCTTCGAATCTGCTGCTCCACTACTTCCTAGCAATGTGTGTTTGTTTTCAAGTTGGTGAAAAAGGAATTCTGACTTGCACTCCCTTAAAGTACTCCCAGTACTAGTCAGACCACCCTTCAGACCTTTGACTGGTTCATTCATTCCGTGAACAAACATTTACCGAGTGCCCGCTCTGTGCCAGGCACTGGGGCAAAGGATCAAAAGCAGTTTCTGCCCTTGTGGAGCTCACAAGCCAGCTGGCTGAGAACGCAAGCTGTAACACAGGTGCGTGCCCTGGAGTGAGAAGTGAAAAACACTAGTAGTGTTAGAGTGTGGACGGCGCTTGAACTTAATGCCCTCGATCTAATTTCTACACACCCAGATCTGGCGTGCTAACCTAGCCAGTGGGGCAATGCTCCAGGGTTTTTGCCTAAAAACTCCGCTAAACTAGCTCAGGCAGGAGTAAATGTGCAGTTCGGCACCGGCTAGAGAGTGTTGGAGGGATTTTACTGGTTGATCGGCGTCCCTCCCCACCCCTGCCTCACCGCCCCATCCTGCGCTGAGGTGGGGGGGAGGAGGGTGCGGAACGGCTCCGACTCTTCCCCGCAGTCCGAGAGAACAAGGCCAAAGGGGAAGGCCTCCCCAAGCAAGATTCCCTTCGTCGCCCCCCTCAGGCCCGGGATCCTGAGCCGAACTCCTTGTTCTACTCTCTCACCCCTGCCCCATCCCGGTCCCGACACGCACTCGAGCCTCTCCGCGCAGCCCGAGACCCGGGCGGGAAGGCGTGTGCGGCCCCTACCCCTCAGCCCCCGGATCCCGCCGGCCAGCGAGGTCCAGAGCTCGGAGCGTGCAGCCCCTGCCCCAGCAGCGGGCCGGCCGGATTCCGGTCCGGCGCCCGCGACCCCCGCCCTCGTCCGCCGCGGAGATGCGGGCTCCACCCCGCCTTCTCCCGCCACACAACCCCGGCACACAAAAACACCGCACGAGTGCGCCCGCGGCGCTCAGCGCGCCAACTCGCCCGGGTCCCCGCGGGGAAGAGGGAGCGGCAGGGGGCGCCCGGCGCGAAGCCGCCCCGACCCGCCGCCGCACAGGTGCGGACGCGGCGAGCCCCCCAGGCCCCGGCGCGGCGGCGCCGCTCACTCACTCGATGAAGTAGCTGGCGCCCTCCTCCGTGAAGCCCTCCTCCCAGCCGCGCGGCAGGTCTGCGGGAACGCGAGAAAAGTCGGGTCAAACTTGGGCGCGGCGGCGCGCTGCCCCCCAACGCGCCCCCCACCCCGGCCGGCCCGGGGCCCACCTGAGCGGATCATGTGGCCCGAGTTGACGGGCTCCCCGGTGCGCGGGTGCAGCCAGGTCGTGCGGCGGAGCTGGTCGCTGCGGGGAGAGAGGTGCACCTGTTAGCGTCGCGCTCGCCCGAGGGACGCCCGCACGCCGCCCCCGCCCCGCCCGCAGCCCCGCGTCGCGGCGCCGTACTTGATGAAGAAGACGCGGCCGTCCCGGCACACGCCGTAGGACCAGGGCTCAGGTAGAGTGTCCCGTCCCGCCGCCGCCGCCATGTTCGCCGAGCGCGGAGCCGCCGCGGCCGCCGGGGGGCGGGGAAGAGGGGGCGGCGGCGGCGGCGCGGGCGCGGGCCCCTGCCGCTCCCCGGGGCGCTCCATCGCCGCGCGGGCTCCCCCGGGCGCGAGCGCGCGGCGAGCTCCCGGCGCCCGGAGTCCCCGCCGGGCCCCAAGAGTGCGCGGCCGCACGGGACGGCCGGAGCGCGGCGGCCGCGGCCTTTGTCCCCGCGCCTTCCCCGCCCCCAGCCCGCAGGCCCGGGCGCGCCCGCCGCGCGCCCCTTTGCCCCCGAGGCCCGGGCGGGGTGGGGGGGGGGAGGGTGGCGCCGTCGGGGCATCCTGGGGTCCCGCGGCAGGGCCGGAAAAACTTTGGGAACGGCGCGCGCCCCGCGTGCCCCAGTAAACCCCTCCCGAGCCCCCACCGCAGAATTTCCCTCCGCCGGGAACTGTACTTATCTCTGAACCCTAGAACCGTAAAGAGGTCACTACCGTACTCCGGGCCTCAGTTTCTTCCTCGGTAAAACAAAGTTATTCACTACTACTACATGGAACCGTTGCGTAGACTGACTCAGGTAACAGTGGTGTAAAGTGCTTACTTCGGCCCTCGCACCTGGTGGGTGGCTCTATTCCTGCTGGCTGCACCCGCGCACCGGGGCCACGTGATCCGCTCGGGTGGGCTATGGGCGTTTTCCTAAGTTTGCAGCTGGGATCTGAAGCAGGAAGGTGACTTTACCCCCTCTCCCCCACACACCTGCAGTGTCAGGGATCGCAGGCTTCCACCGTTAACCTTGTCCAAGTAAGAGAAAGAAGGGCTGCTGGGGGCGCTGAGCTGTACCTCGACCATCTTTGGAAGAGGGGCCAGCCAGGTGGGGCCTCCAGTAGGGCTCTGCAAGGCTCTTTACACAGCTGGCACCTTCTATTCAGGTCTCTGCTCTCACCTCGGTCTCCCGGGGAGCCCTTGCCTGACCATTCTGTTCAAAGGAGTCTTCCCCTCCTTTCGTTTTCTGTTTCATTACTTATTTTCACTTAATTGGCATTCTCACTTGGGTGTGTTTGTTTATTGTCTTGTTTGTTTGTTGTGCATTAGTTGTCCCCACCCCCACCCACACACTAAAATGTCAGCTGGATGACAGGAGAGGCTTGTCTGTCTCATACACTGGCATATCCCCAGCTCCTGGCACAGGGCCTAGAATAGTGTCTGGCTCACATATGCATTCAATAAGTGCCAAATGAGTGAATGAAACACACTCCACAGTCAGGCACCCCAGCCCACTGAGCATGGACAGAACAGGAAGCTGGCTCTGGACAAGTGTCAGGCCCAGACTCCCAGGCTGACATGAAAATGAGATGGTATACAGTGTGGGAACTAGTTATTCAGAAAGTCTCCTGGACAAGGTGGAATTAAGCTTGGTTCTGAAGCATGGGTCAGGTTTAACCTGAAAGAGAGCACCCCAGAGGGGAGGAATAGGAAAGCAAACATATTTGTGGGAGGGTGCCCAGTGTTGAGGAAACCATGGAGGTACCCTTCCCTGGGCACAGACAGTGGTATTGGGGAAGGGGGCAGGTATGAGTTAGAAGAGAGAGCTAGGTGTGGTTGTGTAGCACCCTGAACACTGTCTGAAGGAACCTCTTGCCTCTGAGGAAGTTCTTGAGCAAACGACATGAAGAAAGTCATGTTTGTATTGTTAAACATTAATTTAAAATAATGCAATAAATGGGCAAAAGACATGAACACATAGTTCACAGAGAAGGAATACAAATGTCCTTTAAACCAATGAAAAAATACTCAACCATCTCATAAAATAGGAGAAATGCACATTAAAATTAAGAAAGATACTTTTTTTTTTTGAATATCAGATTGGCCAAGATATGTATTATAGAGAAAGGCATTCTTGTTCATTGTCGGTGGAACCATAAAATGGTTCAACCCCTTTGATGGGCAATTTGGCAAGAGAGATCAGAATGTAATGCATATACTTTTGACCTAGTAATTCCATTACCAGGACTTTAGCCTATATTAGTGCTCACACAAGGCACAAGACTGGTGGTGTACTAAAGTATTCACTGCAATGTTGTCAACAATTACAAAAGACTGGAAACAACCTAAATGTCTATCCAAAGAAACAAATAAGTTAAATTGTGACATATTCCTACAATGGAATGCTATGCAGCTGTTTGAAAATGAGATAGACCTCTACTGATATAGAATGGTCTCTAAAATATTAAGTGAAAACGCAAGATGCAGAACTGTGAATATGCTGTGCTATTGTTAATAAAAGATACAGTTCCTAGATTAAAACACAAGAAACGGGCAGCAGATGTGGCTCTGGTGAATGGGCTCCCACCTACCACATGAGAGGTCACTGGTTTGGATCCTGGTGCCTCCTAAAGAGGACAGTGAGCTGCTGCAACGGGCAGGCCCAGCAAGCTGACACAGTGAGACACAAAAAGAAAAGAGCATAATGGGAGACACAGCAAAAGCAGGGAAAAGAAGTTCCCTGTGCCTCCTAAAGAAGACAAGCAAAACAGTGAACTCTCACGACTGGCAGGTGCAGTGAGCTAATGTAACAAGATGACACAACAAGAATGAAGCTTCACTAAACAAATTCTATATATCTGTTACTTTTGTACCTATCAACACTTTTAAAGACTTACAGACAGTCACTGTGGATGAAAACTAACAGGCGATTATCAGATAATATAATACAATTCTTCAATAAATACTATGATAAGAGATACAGTGACCTTATCTCAATGCCAAAAAATATATTTTGTAAAACCCAATGCCCACCACTCATTTAAAAAATTGTTAGAAGTTAAAATAAAAAATCACAACAATATAAAATACTAATGAGTGTGCAGAGAAACTCTATCCCTCATACATTGTTAGTGGGAATATGAACTGGTACAACCACTCTGGAAAACAGTTTGAAAGTTTCTTTTAAAACTAAACATACACATACCATATGACCCAGCAACTGTACTCCTGACCATTTATCCCAGAGAAATGAAAATGTAAATCCACACAAAAGCCTATACATGATTATTTGTAGTAGCTTTATTTTAATAGCCCAAAACTGGAATGAACAAAATGTCCTACAATAGGTAAATGGTTCAACAAACTGTGGGACATCCATACTATGGAATGTTACTTGACAATAAAAAGGAACCAACTATTGATACATGCAACAACTTGGATGGATCTCAAGACATTATGCTGAGTGGAACCAAAAGGTCATGTATTGTGATTCCATTTACATAACATTATTGAAATAAAAATATTATATCAATGGAGAACAGATTAGTGGTTGTTAGGAGTTAGGAATGGTGGGAGGAGGGTTGGGTGTGGCTGTAAAGGAATAGTATGAGGGAGCTCTTCATGGTGATGGAACAGTTCTGTATCCTGATTGCAGTGGTGGTCACACAAATCTATACATGTGATAAGATGACAGCACTATACACACGTATTATCCCAATATCAATGTCCTGGTTTTCATATTGTAGTTACATAAGATGTAACCATTGGGGGAACTGGATGAGGGTACCCAGGACCTTTCTGTTCTACCTTTGCAACTTCCTGAGAATCTGTAATTATTTCAAAATAGAAAGTTAAAAAAAATATGTTAAAAAATTGCAAATAAACCAATGTCTTTTGAGAGTGTCTCAGACTTACACATTCTTTAACAATGCAATGTTAAAACATTCTCATTTTTAAAAACTAGTAATCAGCACACCTATTATTTAATGTTTTAGAAGTTCTAACCAATATAGTAAGACATGAAACAGGAATAAAAGATTTAACTATGGGGAGGTATGGTGGTTTGAAGCTGTAGGTACCCCCAGAAAATCATGTTCTTAAAGCTTATCCAGGGATGCGGATGTGGCTCAAGTGATAAGGCCTCCATCTATCATATGGGAAGACTCCAGTTCAATCCCTGGGGCCTCTTGGTGAAAAAGAAGAAGAGAAAGCATGCCTGCCTGGCAAGCCAGTGCCCATGTGGTGAGCCAAGTGCCCACGTAGTGAGCCAAGTGCCCATGTGAATGCCTGCAGGGCGAACCAAGTGCCTGTGTGGTGAGCCGAGCCGAGTGCCCATGTGAGTGCCACATGGTGAACCAGGGCCCGTGTGGTGAGCCAGTGCCTGCGCAGTGAGCTGAGTGCCCGTGTGAGTGCCCATGTGGTGAGCCAGTGCCCACATGGTGAGCTGAGTGCCTGTGCAGCAAGCCAAGTGCCCCCGCAGTGAGCCAGTGCCTGCGCAAGTGAGTCACAAAGCAAGATGATAATGCAACAAAAGAGAGATGAAGGGGAGAGTCAAGGTGAAGCACAGCAGAGACCAGGAACTAAGGTGGAGCAATTGACATGGAACCTGTCTCCACATCAGAGGTCCCCAGGATCGAATCCCGATGAATCCTAGAGGAGAAAGATGAGAAGAGAAGACAAAAAGAGAAATAGATACAGAAGATCACACAGTGAATGGACACAGGCAGCAAAAACAGCAGGGTGGGAGAGAGGGAAGAGAAGAAAAAAATAAAGTGCAAAACAAACAAACAAAAGCTTATCCAGGGCAGTAGATATAGCGCAGTGGTTGAGAACCTTCTTCCCATGCAGAGGTCCTGCGTTCAATCCCTGATAACTCCTAAAAAAAGGCTAATCCATTTTTGTGGTGTAAACTCTTCATAGGTAGGACCTTTTGATGAGGCTACTTCAGTTAAGCTGTGACTCACCTCATTCAGGGTAGGTTTCAATCCTATTTAGAATCTTTTATAGATGGAATGAAAACAAAAAACAGGAAAAGCCACAGGAAGCAAGGAGCTGAAAGAGAAGGGAAAGACCAGCAGACGCCCCCTGCGTGCCTTGCCATGTGGCAGAGGAGTCCAGGATCACCAGCAGTCAGCCTTAAGGAAGAAAGCATGGCATTGATGATACCTTGCTTTGGACATTTTCCTGGCCTTAAACTGTACGCTAATAATTCGCATTGTTTAAGCCAACCCATTTCATGGTATCTACTTTGAGCAGCCTTGGAAACTAAAACAGATTTTGATACCAGGAGAGTGACTGCTGCAATGTGGAAACAACTTTGGAATTGGGTAATGGGTAAAGGCTGGAAGAGTTGTGAGGTGCTTAATGGAAAAGACCTAGATTGTTTTGAAGAGACTGCTGGTAGAAATATGGATGCTAAAGGTACTTCTGATGCGGTCTTAGACAAGTTATAAATGTGTTGCTGGAAACTGGAAAAAAGGTGATCCTTGTTTTAAAGTGACAGAGAACTTGGCAAAATAGAGTTCCGATGTCAGATGGAAAGCAGAATTTGAGAGCAATGAATTTGGACAGTTAGCTGAGGAGATTTCCAAGCTCAATGTGGAAAGTGCAGCCTGATTTCTCCTTGTAGCTCATAGCAAAATGTAAGAGGAAAGGGATAAGCTGAGAACTGAACTCCTGGGCACAAAGAAACCAGAAATTGATGGTTTGGAAAATTCAAAGCTAAGGGATAGTAAGTCCCCTGAAAACAGTGCTCCATGTGAGGGTTTAACTGAACGTGGACTCAGTCAGCCATGTCAGTGCAAGTCAGGAGTGGAAATGCAGTTATCCAGGAAGGATTTGTGGAAAGTTCTTTTGTCTGATCATTTGGACCTCTGTGTACTACATACAAAACTAAAAAGGTTTTTTTCAAGATATGAGTGAATGGAACCACTGGCAGGCTGGACTGAGAGGAACAGAAAATGTCCAAAAATGCTTTGGACATTTTCCTGGCTTCAAACAATAAGACAGTAAATTCCCATTGGCTAACCCAATCCATTTCATGGTACCTGCTTTAAGTAGCCTAGGAATCTAAAACAGGAGGAAATTAAATTATCTTTTTTCACAGATAATATGATATTGTGCCTTAAAAAGTAGAGAACAACCCCAAACTCTTTAAGGGAATTCCAGAACAAGATAATAGAACAATCAGTAGCTCAGTTATTGGACTCTTTTCCCATTATTATAGTAGCAAATATTATAATATAAACAACTTAGAGATAATCCTAGTGAAAAATATGTAAAATATGTATGTGCAGAACCTATGTGATGAAAACACAGAGCCTCCACTGAGAGATATTGAATGGTATGACACCTTTTTAAAAATTTAAACATGTAAAGGTAAAAGAAGGAATAAAAACAAGGTATACACTCTAGTTTCTTTGTAAGATTAAGAAATTTTTGCAATTGCTAGTAACGTAATCCTTTAAATTATTAGCAAAAGTGTCTATATTGAAAAACTAAAAGAATAAAGTCAGAAGACTGACACTCACCAACTTCAAGACTTACTTTAGGGCGGCGGACTTGGCCCAGTGGTTAGGGCGTATGTCTACCACATGGGAGGTCCGCAATTCAAACCCCGGGCCTCCTTGAACCGTGTGGAGCTGGCCCATACACAGTGCTGATGCACGCAAGGAGTGCCGTGCCATGCAGGGGTATCCCCTACGTAGGGGAGCCCCATGCGCAATGAGTGCACCCCGTAAGGAGAGCCTCCCAGCGCAAAAGAAAGTGCAGCCTGCCCAGGAATGGCACCGCATACATGGAGAACTGACACAACAAGATGACGGAACAAAAAAAGAAACACAGATTCCCGTGCCGCTGACAACAACAGAAGTGACAAAGAAGACGCAGCAAATAGACACAGAGAACAGACAACCGGGGTGGGGGGCAGGGAAGGGGAGAGAAATAAATAAAATCTTTGAGAAAAAAAAAAAAAGACTTACTTTAAAGCTACAGTGATCAAGAGAGTGTGGTATTGGCGAAAGACTAGACAAATAGATCAATGGAAGAGAATAGAGAGCCTAGAAATAAACCCACGCAAATACAGTCACCTTGTCTTTGGCAAAGGAGCACAGGCAATTCAATGGAGAAAAGATGAACTTTTCAACAAACGGTGCTGAATTGGACAGCCACAAACAAACGAAGAAAGAATCTAGATGCAGATCTTACAGCTTTCAGAGAAATTAACTCAAAATGGATCATAGACTTCAGTGTAAAATGAAAAACTGTAAAACTTCTCAAAGATAACATAGGGGAAAATATAGGTGACCCTGGGTTTGCCAATGACATTTTTAGATACAACATCAAAAGCATGATCATTAAGAAAAAAATGTTAAGTTGAACTTTCATTTTAAATATCTGCTATGTGGCAGAGTAGCCAAGGATTGCAGATAGTCAGTCTCCAGGAAGAAGCCATCGCCTTGATGATGCCCAGATTTGGAATTTAAAATGTCTGCTCTGTGAAAGATATTGTTAAAAGAATGAAAAGGTAAGGCACAGACTGGGAGAAATTATTTCTAAGACCATACTTGAAAAAACACGTGTATCCAAAATATACAAAGAACTCTTTTTTGTTGTTGTTAGAGAAATATGAGTAATAAAGAGGATTATTACAATCTACTTTATAAGTCCAAATGGAGTGTGTGTCCCATAGGGAAACTGAAGGTCAAAAACACCAGCACCTCTGATCACTTCTGTAGTGGGTCAAGAAGAAGTTCTATACGTAGAGGCTGCAGTTCACTGACACTCTTCTAGGGCAGTTTTTCTCAAAGGGTAGTGTGTGGACCACCTGTGTTGTTACCTATCTGGGTGCTTGTTAAAAATATGCAGATTTCCTGAATCGGAATTTGTAGAGGAGGGGCCTGGGGATTCACATTTTAAAACAAGCACATTGCCCATTTTTATGTACACTGACATTTGAGAAGCCCTGCCCTATGGCGACAACCTTTGCAGCCAATAGAGGAGCAGCAGCCCAGCTGTTTAGGATGCCCCCGAGCAGAATCCCTTGGGGGAGACGGGGATGGAGGCTGGAGGATGGGTGCTGCTGATTGGCGATGGACTAAGGACTCCAAAGTCAGCCTGAGCGGCAGCTGCTGGAAAGACAGAGTAAGGTGAAGAGGTCCTTTGGGCCTAATCAGCATTGTGCACGTGAAGGGCAGGATCAGGCCAAACAGCCAACTCAGCCACCCCAGGGGCTGCTTGATGGAAGGGGTGCTGGAAGTGGGCTCTTTCTAGGGAGAACTGAGGGCCAGGTGAGTTTTTCAAAGCCTGGGATTGGGCTTCCTCTGGAGGGGCCCTGGGGCTGGGAATGAGCCTTAGGTTCTCCTAATTATTGCTCCTCCACTGTTATTCTCCACACAATTTCTATTTACTCACCCTGTTTTGTTTTTCCTCATAGTCCTTATCCCCACTTACATTATGTTATCTAGGCATTTGTTTGCCTCTTGCCTGCCCCCTACCAGAATAGAGCCCCACAAAAGCCGGCATTGACTATTTTCTTAACGTGCAGATCCCGCTGCCTGGAAGAGAGCCTGGCACAGTCACCACTCAACAAATGTTTCTTGGAAGAATGAATGACTGTCCTTCAATTCACATCCCCCAACAACATTGGAGCTCAGGGGAAAGCCTGCCTGGCAATGCTCTAAAGGTTGGTAGCTTCACCTTCCCAGGGAACTATGGGTCTGAGGGCATGCTTGAGTTTAATAACCCCAGAGAGCACTTTTGCTTTTCTGCATCAGTCTTGTTGCCAGGCTGTGAGCTCTCAGTGCAGGGCCTTTTTCAGCTTTGTTTCCCCCGTGCCCAGCACATACACATAGTATGTGCTCAATAAGTGAACTGTTAAATGATAGAAGAATGATTTTTTTCCGACTCCACCCTGTAGTCTCTGGCTGCCTGCCTAGCCCTGCCCCCACTTGAGAGTTATAAAAAATGGTAACCGTTGGCTTTGCCTGAAGATCAGACAGCCCCGGCCCAGGGTCAGGCTTCCTCACTCTCTGTCTGGGACTCTTTTACCTTGTTGTCTTCCCATAAGAGTGGCTTGTCCTGTAGCCCAGCATGACCGCTGTCCTCCTAGGAAGAACTCCACTGGCCCTTGTAAGAAGGGCGGGCTCGGAGCCTCAGGCGCGGGCGCCAGGTGCAATGGGGCCTCTGTCATGCAGCAGGGTCCTTCGCAATCTCCTTGGATGTTTGCTGGAGGCCTCGGTTCCTGGGCCTCACCCTAGGCTGACTCACTCAGACTCTTCTGGGGTGGAACCTAAAAACCTTCATTTTCAACAGATTACCAAGGTGATTCTGAGGCATAAGTTGTCTTATTGGCTAAGCACTTGTGCTTTAGAATTTGACATATTTGGGTCCAAATACAACTCTGCCATTATTAATTGTTCAAGGATAAGTCAGTTAATTCCCTTGAGCTTGTTTCCTCATTTGTAAAATGGAGGTTAATAAAAAGTACCTACATTGTAGAGTTAAATGAGCAAATACATGTGATGAACTTAACCCATGGTATATGGCCTGCGGTACATACTTAATAATGAAAGCTGCTATGACCATGGTGATGATGATGATGGTGATGCTGATGCTGATGATAAGATCAGGATGATAATTCTTCAGACCCAGTAATATGTTCCCTTGTTCAGCCACCCTGATAGTCATAAAGCTGTTCAATGTGTCTCTTTTCTGCTGCAACTTATGCCTTGTTTCCTCAGCCTTTTCGGAGGTTGGAGAAGGGTTAGACTGCCAAAAGCCATTCTTCGTGAACTGTAAGATTTTCAGGGCCTAGTTGGACCTCTGGTCTTTGCTGTTTTGTTCAGAGTGACTGGTGAGACCTTCCAATTCTACCATGCAGAGGTAGTTCATGAGGCTGGTGCTGTGCAGCCTGAGCTGGGCCGAGCCGCAGGACAAGGGCTACACACTGATCTCTTGGCCAGGTTCTGCTCCTGCACTGCGGTCACCACAGCACAGACCGCATCAGCCTGCAAGGAGAGCTGGGAGGTCAGGCAGACATCCTATAGGGAAGGCAGCCACATGGGCTGGTGGGGCAGAGGAGCAGAGAGGAGGCCAGGTGAACGAAGGGAGGGAGAGGAGGGAGGAAGAAAGTCCACAAAGAACTCTTAAACCTCAACAGTAAGAAAACAAAGAACCTGATTACAAAATGGGCAAAAGATCTGAACATACACTTCCCCCCAAAAAAGATATACGCTGGCAAACAAGCATATAAAAAGCTGCTCAGCATTTTACGTAATAAGAGAATTGCAAATTAAAATGAGGTGCCACTACACATCTATTGGAATGACTGAAATCCAAAACACTGACTACACCAAATGCTGGAAAGGATATGGAGCAATAGGATCTCGCATTCATTGCTGGTGGGAATGCAAAATCATACAACTACTGTGGAAGACAGTCTGGCAGTTTCTTACAAACCTAAACTTAAGCTTGCCATGTGATCCAGCAATCACACTCCTAGGTAGTTACTCAAATGAGTTGAAAACTTAAGTCCACACAAAAACCTGCCTGTGAATGTGTCCGCAGCTTTATTCATAATTGCCAAAAATTGGAAGCAACCAAGATGTCCTATAGGTGAATGGATAAACAATCTGTGCTACATCCAGACGATAGAGTAGTGTTCATAAAAAGAAATGAACTCCCAAGCTACAGAAAGACATGGAGCAACCTTAAATGCATATGCTAAGTGAAAGAAGTCAGTCTGAAAAAGCTATACATTCTGATTCCAACTATATGACACTCTGGAAGAGGTAAGACTATAGAGATAGTAAAAAGATCAGTGATTGTCAGGAGATCAGGAGGAGGGATGAAGGGATGACAGGTGGAATGCAGGGCATTTTTAGGGCAGTGAAACTATTCTATATGATACTGTAATGGTGAATAGATACAGAATGCATTTGTCAAAACCTATAGAACTATGCAATTCAAAGAGTGAACACCCTAATGTAAAATTATGGACTCTACTTAATAATAATGTATCAATATTGGTTCATCAACTGTAAAAAATGTACCATACTAATGCAAGATGATATAATTGGAGAAACTGGTGGTATGGGAACTCTCTGTACTTTCTGCAGTTTTTCTGTAAGCCTAAAACTGCTAAAAAAAAAAGTCTATTTTTTAAAATGTTCTTATTGTATATTCTAGCTATGCACTACCCAAAACAGCCATTAGTCACATATGACGACTGAGTACTTGAATTATGGCTAGTGTAAATTAATGTGTTCTAAGTATAAAAACATACTAGATTTTAAAGATGTAGTATAAAAATGTCAAATATCTCATTTGTAACTTTCATATTGGTCATGTGCTGAAATAATATTTTGGATATACTGGGTATGATGGTTAGGCTAATGTGTCAGCTTGGCCAGGTAATTGTGCCCAGTTGTTTGGTCAAGCAAGCACTGGGCTAATTGTAGTACAAGGGCATTTATGGACTTTAGTCACCATTGACTTTACTGCAATGGTAAATCATAGATAGCTGGTTATAATTGCGTTAATCAGACAGATTGCCATCAGCAATGAGTGACACTTAACCAATCAGTTGAATGCTTTAAAAGGGGAAGTGATTCCAGCATTGAGTGAGAATTTCCCAGCTCATCTTTGGACAGCCAGCATCTCCCAGAACTTGTCAAGAACCTTCACTGAACTTTCATCAGAACCCTTGGTTGCAGCCTCCCTGTGGAACCTGGACTTGTGCATCCCCACAGTCACGTGAGAGACTCTTACAAAATCACATACTATTGGTAGATGTCTCTTGTTGATTGTTTCCCTAGCAAACCCTGACTAATACACTGGGTTAAGTAAAGTATATTCTTAATATGGTCCAAAATATAAACCATAATGTAAAAATATATATATATATATATTTAACTATATATGTATAGTTAAAATTGTGGCTACTAGAAAATTTAAAGTTACTAATGGTGGCTCATCTTTGTGGTTCAATCATATTTCTATTGGGACAATAGAAATTGTCCCAATTGTTCTAGGGAGCAGATGTGGCCCAAGCAATTGGGTACCCACCTCCCACATGAGGTCCCAGGTTTGGTTCCCAGTGCTTCCTAGAGAAGACAGGCAGACATTGAGTGGGAACAATGAGCAAGACAGTGGGCCAACAACAAGCAGCAAGAGAGGTCCTGGGTTCAGTTCCCTCTGGCTCCTAAAGCAAAAGCAGTCAGACAACAAGCAGCCAATAAGCAAAAATGGCAAGCAGGGATAATGAGCAGACAACAAGCAAAAACAATGAGCAGACAAGAGAGCCATCTCAGGGGTGGGGGGGTAATAGTGTTCTAGCTTCTTCATATCACTCTGTCATGTACCTATAACCTTCCTGCCCATTAGAATTACCTGGGGAGCTTTAAAAAAAATGTCTGGCCCCTATCCTAAGCAATATAATTGGTGTTGGGTGGCATTGGAATTATTTAAAATCTCCCCAGGTGATTCTAATGTAGAGCCAAGGTGAAGACCCACTGCTATAAATTCTAAGGAGTCAGACCTTAGAAAATTCTTTTTCACATTTCTCATTCCATACAATAAAGGAAAGGGACTCTACTGGCTAAGAAAAAGCATTTATTTAAATTGTAAAAAATATATATATAACATAAATGTTTCCAGATTAACCATTTTTAAGTGAACAATTCAGTGACATTTACAGTATTGTGCTATTGCCACCATCCATTAACAAAACTTTTTTATCACCCCAAACAGAAAATCTGTACCCTAAATTAAGCACTAACTCCCCATTCCCCCTCCCTCTGGCCCCTGATAATCTCTAATCTATTTTCTGTCTTTGTGAGTTTGCTTATTCTAGATATTTCATATAAGTGGAATCATGTAATAACTGCCCTTTTGTGTCTGGCTTCTTTCACTTAGCATAATGCTTTCAAGGTCTACCCGTCTTGTAGCATTATCAGTGCTTCATTCTTTTTATGGCAAAAATTATTTCACTGTATAGATACACCACATTTTGTTTATCCATTCATCTGTTGATGGACATTTGGTTCATTTCCATCCTTTGGCTATTGTGTATAATACTGTTATGAACACTGATGTATAAGTATCTGTTTGAGGCCGTTTTCAATTCTTTTGGGCATATACCCAGGAGTAGAATTGCCAGATCATATGGAAATCTACGTTTAACTTTTTGAGAAACTGCCAAACTGCTTTCCACAGTGGTTACACTATTTTACATCCCCATCCGCAATGCACAAGGGTTCCAATGTCTCCACATCCTCCCCAATATTTATTATTTTCCATTTTTTAAATAACAGCCATGCTAGTGGATATAAGTGGTATCTCACTGTGTTTTTTATTTGTATATCCTTAATGACTATTAATGTTAAGCATCTTTTTATGTGCTTACTGGCCAATTGTGTATCTTAAGTAGCATTTGAGTTTAGGTACAAATATGTGGTATCAGTTCCATTCTGAATCATATCTTCTGCAGCTCATCAAAACAAAATGTGAATTTTTGTCAGCCCATTGCCTGATCAAGGAATTTTGTGGTTAATAAAAACAATGTAATGAGTCCCCCCACACACACACCTTTTTTAAGTTTTACCTGACCCTTGCCTGAGTACAATTAGTAATATATAGATAGTTCTGAGGGGTTGGGATTTATAATGGGTTTAAAACATAAGAAAGTTTGTGTGCTTTTTCCTCTTTTCTAATCATAGCATCCTAGGAGGGGGATGAGGCAAGAGTTCTCATCCTCATTTTGAGAGGAGGGAATTGAGGCCCAGAGACAGTAAGTGAATTGCCTAAGATCATGTGACTAGTTACATGCTATAGCCTAGACCCAAAACCGTCTTTTCATATATATATGAAAAGTTGTGAACTTGCAAAACAATCATGCATAATGTGCAGAATTCCCATAGAGCAGCCCTCCACCAACACCTTACATTGCTGTGGAACATTTGTTACAGATTATGAAAGAACACCCTCAGACTATTACAACTAATGGTGGTCTATAGCATATATTTGGTACATTTTTTCCATACCAACCCTCCATTACTAATACAGTCCCTTTTTTGGCATTGATGTAGGACTATTACAATATTGCTGATAACTATTGTCCGTAAGTTACATTAATTGTATTTTTTCCATGCATCTCCATATTCTTAACACCTTTTATAGTGACATACATTTGCTCTAGTTCATAGACCATTCTTGTATTTGTACTGTTAATCACAATCCTCATCCATCTCTGGGTTCACTATGTTATTCAGTCCCTAGGTTATTCTCAAGCTTTCTTTCAATTGACATTTACATCCCTAGACTACCTCTTTCAGCCATTAGTTATACTTACTATAACGTACTACCACCAACTCTATCCATTTCCACACTTTCACAGTCAAGCTAATTAAAAATTCTACACACATTAAGCATCAGCACCCCTTCTCAGCCCTCATCCTATCTCCTAGTAACCTATACTCTAGATTTTAACTCTAAGTGTTTATTCTTCATATTTAATTTATATTAGTGAGCCTATACAATATTTGTCCTTTTAAATGTCTGTCTTATTTCACTCAGCATAATGTCTTCAAGGCTCATCCATGTTATCATATGCGTCCCAATTTCAGTTTTTTCTAACAGCAGCATAGTATTCCATCATATGTATATAACACATTTTGTTTATCCATTCGTCAGTTTATGGACACTTGGGTTTTTCCAACTTTTGGCAATTGTGAATAATGCTGCTATGAAGATCACTGAGCAAATGTTTGTTTGTGTCACTTTTTTCAGTTCTTCTGGATATATCCCTAGAAGATGGATGGCCAGATCATACAGCAGTTCTATATTTAGCTTCCTGAGGAATTGCCAAACTGTCTTCCACACAGGCTGCACCATTCATTCTACATTCCCACCAACAGTGAAGGAGTGTTCCTGTTTCTCCATATCCTCTCTAGCACTTGTCCTTTTCTGTTTTGTTTTTTTAAATAATGGCCATTCTATTAGTTGTGAGATGATTTTCATTGTAGTTTTGATTGGCATTTCCCTAATAGCTAGTGATATTGAACATTTTTTTCATGTGCTTTTTCACCACTTGATTTCACCTTTGGAGAAATGTCTATTTAAGTCTTTTGCCCATTTTAAAATTGGATTGCTTGCTCTTTTATTGTTGAGATGTATGATCTCTATATATAGCATGAAAATCAAACCCTTATCATATATGTGGTTCCCAATACATTTCTCCATTGAATAGTTTGCCTTTTTACCTTGTTGACAAAGTCCTTTGAATCATAAAATTGTTTAAGTTTGAGGTAGTCCTATTTATCCATTTTTTCTTTCATTGCTTATGCTTTTGGTATAAGGTTTAAGAATCCAGCACCTGCCACCAGGTCTTAAAGATATTTCCCTACATTTTCTTCTAGGAGGTTTATGGTTCTAGCTTTTATATTTAGGTCTTTGATCCATTTTGAGTTAATTTTTGTATAAGGTATGAGGTAGAGGTCCTCTTTCTTTCTTTTGGGTATGGCTGTATTAGTCGAAATGGTACTGATGCAAAATACCAGAAATCTCTTGGCCTTTATAAAGGATATTTATTTGAGTAGAAGCTTAAAGTCACAAGGCCATAAAGAGCAAGTTACTTCACTCACCAACATCTGTTATTATGTATTGGAGCAAGATAGCTGCGGATATCTCTACGAGGGTCAACCTTCTCCTTTCTCTTAAGGCTCCATGGGCTCAGCTTCTTCTGACTTCAGTTGTAGGCTAGCATAAGGCTCATCTTTCTCCCCAGAGCTTGTTCCTTTCCAGGCTTTTTCAGCTGTTCAGGGTTCTGGTCTCTTCAGCTACAAACTATCAGGTGAACAGCTCAGCTCTCTCCTCCAGGCTCAAGCATACAAAACTAAACTCTCTGTGTTCTCCTTCTCCATGTATTTACTACCCTGTCTTTGACTGAGCATCCATTTATATAGCCCACGGGGGGGGGGGGGGCAGGGAGAACTGTAGTTGCCCTAATGACATGGTCAAATAAAAACCCTAATCTTGATTTAATAAAGTAAAAGCAAAACCTCTGAATCTAATACAATGTGAAATGATAGAAGTGGATATGGCTCAAGTGATTGGGCTTCCATCTACCATGTGGGAGGACCCAGGTTCGATCCCTGGGGCCTCCTGGTAAAGGCGTGCCTGCGCAGCAAGCCAGTGCCTGTGCAGCAAGTCACACAGCAAGATGATGACACAACAAAAGAGAGACAAAGGGGAGAGTCAAGGCAAGATGCAAAAGAAACCAGGAACTGAGGTGGCACAAGTGACAGGGAACCTCTTTCCACATCAGAGGTTCCCAAGATCAAATTGAATCCCAGTGAATCCTAAAGCAGAAAATGAGAAGAGAAGACAAAAAGAGAAATAGACACAGAAAATGACACAGAGAATGGATACAGACAGCAAAATTTAATTAAGTAATCAAATAGAATTCCCAGAGGAACAGACCAGTTTACAAACACAATCCAATATCTACTTTTGGAATTCATAAACAATACCAATCTGCCGTAATGGCTATCCAGTTCTCCCAGCGCCATTTGTTGAAGAAACTGTTCTGCCCCAGAAGGTTGGGCTTAATAGCCTTGTCAAAGATGTGAGGGTCATTTCTGAACCATGAGTTTGATTCCATTGGTCTAGAGGTCTGTTTTTTTGCACATAGCATGCTGTTTTTACCACTGTAGCTAGGTAACATTTAAAGTCTGGAGGTGAGGGTCCTCCAACTTCATTCTTCCTTTTTAAGGTGTTTCTGGTATTCAGGGCCCCTTCACCTCCAAATAAATTTGATAGTTGGCTTTTCCATTTCTTTGAAAATGGTTGTTGGAATTTTTATCAGGATTGCATATCAATTTGGGTAGAATTGATATCTTAATGATATTTAGCCTTCCAATCCATGAACACGAAATGCTCTTCCATTTATTTAGGTCTCCTTTGATTTCTTTTAGGAAAGCATTGTAGTTTTCTGAATACAAATGCTTAACATCCTTGGTTGAATTTATTCCTGAATATTTGATTCTTTTAGTTGCTATTGTAAATGGCATTTTTTCCTGACTTGCTCCTCAAATGGCTCACTAGTATACAGAAACACTACTGATTGAGTGTTAATTTGAATCCTGCCACTCTGCTGAACTTGTTTATTAGCTCTGTTAACTTTGTTGTAAATTTTTCAGGACTTTCTAGGTATAGGATCTTATTATTTGCAAATAGCAAAAGTTTTACTTCTTCCTTCCCAACTTGGATGCCTTCTATTTTTTTTCTTGCCTTATTGCTCTAGCTAGAACCTCTAACACTATATTGAACAACAGTGGTAACTGTGGGTATCCTTGTCTTTTTCCTGATCTCAGTGGTAAAGCATTCAGTCTTTTACCTTTGAGTACAATGTTAGCTGTGGGTTTTTCATATATGCCCTTTATCATGCTGAGAAAGTTTCCTTCAATTCCTATCTTCTGAAGTATTTTTATCAAGAAAAGACAGCTAAGGGTTTGTCAATTTTGTTAATCTTCTTGAAGAACCAACTTATGGTTTTGTTAATTCTCTCTCTCTTTTTTTTTGTTCTCAATTTCATCTGGGAAGTGGATGTGGCTCAAGCAATTAGGCTCCCATTTACCATATGTGAGGTCCAGGGTTTGATTCCTGGGACCTCCTGGTGAAGGCAAGCTGGCCCACACAGCAAGTTGGCCCAAGTGGAGAGCTAGCCCACATGGAGTGCTGGTCCACATGGCAAGCTGGCCCAAGTGTAGTGCTGGCCCATGCAGCAAGCTGACCTGAGTGGATAGCTGGTGCAGCAAGATGATGCAACAAAAAAGAGCACAGGGGAGACAATAAGAGACACAGGAGACTAGGGAGCTGAGGTGGTGCAAGAGATTGAGCACCTCTCTTCCACACTGGAAGGTCCCAGGATCAGTTCCCAGTGCTGCCTAAAGAGAAGACAAGGAGACACAGAAGAACAGACAGCAAATGGACAAAGAGAGGAGACAACATGAAGAGGAGGGAATAAATAAATAAATCTTTTTTTAAAATTTCATTTATTTTTGCTCTGATCTTTGTTATTTCATTCCTTCTGCTTGTTTTGGGAATAGTTTGCTGTTTGTTTTTTCTATTTTCTTCAGCTGTGTAGTTAGGTCATTATTTTAGTTCTTTCTTTATAACGTTATCATCGAAGGCTATAAATTTCCCTCTTAGCACTGCCTTGGCTGCATCCCATAGGTTTTGATATGTTGTATTCTCATTTTCATTTGTCCCAAAATGTTTATTGATTTCTCTCACAATTTCTTCTTTGACTCACTGATTATTTAAGAATGTGTTGTTTAATCTCCATATATATGAGTTTCCCCCTTTTCTGCCTTTTGCTGATTTCCAGCTCTATTCCATTATGATCAGAAAAAGTACTTTGAATAATTTCAGTCTTTTAATTTATTGAGATCTGCTTTGTGATTCAAAAAATGTTTATTCTGGAGAAAGATCCATGAGTACTTGAGAAGAATATATATCCTGCTCTTTTGGGGTACAATATTCTGTATATGTCTATTAGGTTTAAACCATTTATCAGGGAAATGGACTTGGCCCAGTGGTTAGGGCATCCGTCTACCACATGGGAGGTCCGCGGTTCAAACCCCGGGCCTCCTTGACCCGTGTGGAGCTGGCCCATGCGCAGTGCTGATGCGTGCAAGGAGTGCCATGCCACGCAGGGGTGTCCCCGCGTAGGGCAGCCCCACGCGCAAGGAGTGCACCCCGTAAGGAGAGCCGCCCAGCGCAAAAGAAAGTGCAGCCTGCCCGGGAATGGCGCCGCCACACTTCCCGTGCCGCTGACGACAACAGAGGCGGACAAAGAAACAAGACGCAGCAAATAGACACAGAGAATAGACAACCAGGGGAGGGGGGGAAATAAATAAATAAATAAATCTTTAAAAAAAAAAAAAAAACCATTTATCATATTTTTCAAGCTCTCTGTTTATTGATCTTCTGCCCAGATGATATATTCAGTGATGAGAGTGATGTATTAGTGTCTCCAACTATTGTTATAGAGATATCTAATTCTCCTTTCAGTTTTGCCAGAGTTTGCCTTCTGTAATTTGGGACATCCTGGTTAGGTGCATGTGCATTTATGATTGTTATTTCTTCCTGGTGAATCACCCTTTAATTAATATATAATATTCTATCTTGTTTCTGATAACAGCTTTTCTTTTAAAGTCTATTTTGTGGAGTGCGTGTAGCTCAGTGGTTGGGCACCTGCTTTGCATGCATGAGGTCCCAGTTTCAATCCCCAATACCATCTAAAGAAAATAATAATAAATAAAGTCCATTTCAGCTGATATAAGTAAAGCTATTCCAGTTTTTTTGTTTGTTTGTGTTTTGTTTGTTTTGTTTTGTTTTATTTTTGTTACTGCATGTGTGGATATCTTTTTCCAGCTTTTCACTTTCAGTCTTGTAGACAGTATATAGATGACTCATATTTTCATGTCCATTCTGCCAATCTGTGTCTTTTGATTGGGGACTTTAAACCATTAACATTCCATGGAGAAATAAATGCAGAAATAAATACAAAGGCAGTTCTTACTTCACCCCTTTTGACCTCTGGGTTTTATCTGTCATATATTATTTTGATCACTCTTTTTACATTTTTAGTTAATTTTATTGCTATAATCTTCATTTCTAGACTCTCTTCCAAGCATCTCTATCCTGTCTTATTTTTTCAGGCTGTAGCACTCCCTTTTGTATGTCTTCCAAGCTGGTCTCTTGGTTACAAACTCTCTCAGTTTCTGTTTATCTGAGAATATTCTAAATTTGCCCTCATTTTAAAAAGACAATCTTGCCAGATATAAGATTATTGGCTGGCAGTTTTTCTCTTGCAGTATCTTAAATATATCATACCACTGCCTTCTTGCCTGCATGATTTCTGATGAGAAATTAGCACTTAGCCTTATTGGCATCCCTTGTATGTGACACATCACTTTTTTTCTTGCTGCTCTCAGGATTCTTTATCTTTGGCATTAGACATTCTGATTAGTGTCTTGGCATCTGGTTTACTAGATGTATTTATTCTGGGTCCAGTTTCACTCTTTAGTCTGGGGCTTTCTATTTGATTGGCTTTGTGCTACAGCCCTTCTTTGATACTTGGTTCAACTTAATTTGGAACTTTATAGTGGTTTGTGTTTAGCCAGTCTGATTTTTTTTCATCTGTTTCTTGCCCTTTCTCCCTTTCTGGTTACATAGGAGGAGCTGAGGATGTAGTTGGTACTGAAAGTCACTGAGGCCAAGCTGGTTGCATTGCCCCAGCAACTCATGAGTCTTCTCCCATCTTTCTCCCCTGCCAGGAGTAGGGATGAAACCACAGCTATGGGCAGTAATCCAAGCTGTGCAGACCAAGACCATCTGTAACTCCCCAGAAGGACTGATGAAACTTCACACCCCTTCCTCCCCTGCCTGGGGCAGGGATGGAGCCAAATGTGTGAGCAGCAAACTAAGCCAAGTAGTAAAAACTGACCTCAGTTCCCCAGGTAGAATGATGAAGCACCAGCCCCTACCTCCCCTGCCTGGGCCCAGGATGGAGCCTCAGGAGTGCCCAACAACCTAGTCCTAGTGCAAACCCATCTGTCTTAACACCTGTTTAGGGCCATTTCAAACCTAATTATCTTGAAACACATCACTATCACCTGTGCTAAAAGGTGCTTTGTGGCCAGAGCTTGATCTACCCTGTTGAAGGACTTTATTTTATACTAGATAGTTCTTCTAATGTACATGACACTAAAACATCTACTTGAATGCAAAATAGTTCATATTCAAAGATATGATTCGTCAACCAACCATGTGCCCAAGAATTTCAGCTTCCAGGCACCTACTAGTTCATTATTCTTCCTGTAAAAGAGTCTTCTTGACTATCAAGGAGGCAGCATAGGATGGTGAAAGCAACTGTGACCTTGGGCATACCACTTAACTTCCCCTATTTTTAAAAATATCTGTTGGCAGTAGACACTGAAAAATCCTAGAGCTTCAATCGTGCATGCCTTAGTCTGTACCCTCAAGAATTCTCACATATGGAGAGGTGAGCCCTTTAAGTTTCAGAAGAAAAGAGCTGCTCTAGGATAGGCACTGGGGAGCAGGGACTTGCACATAAAATACCCAGCACAGTCTTTTAAAGATTTATTTATTTATTTCTCTCCCCTCCCCCCCCCCCCCGCCCCCCACCCCGGTTGTCTGTTCTCTGTGTCTATTTTCTGTGTCTTCTTCTTTGTCCGCTTCTGTTGTTGTCAGAATCTGTGTTTCTTTTTGTTGTGTCATCTTGTTGTGTCAGCTCTCGTTGTGGGCGGCACCATTCCTGGGCGGCTCTCCTTGCGTGTGGGGTTCCCCTACGCGGGGGACACCCCTGCATGGCACGGCACTCCTTGCGCGCATCAGCACTGCGCGTGGGCCAGCTGCACACGGGTCAAGGAGGTCCGGGGTTTGAACCATGGACCTCCCATGTCGTAGACGGACGCCCTAACCACTGGGCCAAGTCCGCTTTCCCCTAATACCTCCTGAAACAAGAAGATGAGCAGACACCGAGAGTACACAGCAAGTGCAAACAATGAGAGGAGATAAATAAAATAAATCTTTAAAAAAAAGATTATAGGCCAGTTGTTTTGTGAAATGCCTCTCATTTTAGGTTTGTCTGATGTTTCCTTGTGATTAGACTTAAGTTATGCATCTTTGGCAAAAATATCACTTAAATGATGTATTCTTCTCATATCTTATCAGGCATTGCATGATTTCAATCTATCCTGTTATTGCTGATGTTCATTTTTATCACTTAATTAAAGTGGTTTCTGTGAAGCTACTCATTTTCCCTTTGTAATTAATAAGAATTATGTGAGGAGATACTTTGAAGTTATGTAAATATTCCATTCCTCATCAGATGTTCAATTTATCTATTCATTTTTAACCTACTTATGGATTCCTATTTTATTCAACAGGTCATAATGTGTTACCAGCATTATTTATTTATTTATTTATTTTTAAAGATTTATTTTTTATTTATTCCCCCCTCCCCCCCGTTTGTCTGCTCTCTGTGTCCATTCACTATGTGTTCTTCTGTGTCCACTTGTATTATTGTCAGTGGCACCAGAAATCTGTGTCTCTTTTTTGTTGCATCTTCTTGCTGCGTCAGCTCTCTGTGTGTGCAGCCCCACTCCTGGACAGGCTGCACTTTTTTCATGCTGGGCAGCTCTCCTTATGGAACGCACTCCTTGCACGTGGGGCTCCCCTATGCAGGGGACACCCCTGTGTGGCACAGCACTCTGTGCGTATCAGCACTGCACATGGGCCAGCTTCACCACATGGGTCAGGAGGCCCTGGGTTTGAACTTGAACCTCCCATGTGGTAGGTGGATGCTCTATCCATTGAGCCAAATCCACTTCCCAGCATTATTTCTTTTGATGCACAGATTATCCCAGATTTGACCAGTGTGAGTCCTGAAATGTCCCCATCATTCTTTGAGTATTCTCTTACATTCTGGCACATTAAAATGCTCCAGCTTCATCTTATACTTTTCTGACCCTACCTGCCATTTCTCCACTAAGGCTGGGTTCCTTTCATTGGAGAATGGTATATAGAAACCAAGATTTGCATTCTAAGTATGCTCATTGCTCTTAGGTTTGCTGCTCCCAGACCCTCTCAGTGGACAGAGTTGTGAAATATATGAATGTATATACCCACATCTCTACACATTTACATCTGTACTTATTTCAACATATACCTACATGTCGATATTTAAGTAAATATTGAAAACTGCAAGTTCAGCCAATACCTCTAATTCTTATCCAACATCACAGCTACCTTCCTTCTCCAATAGTAAAAAAATGAGCTCCCATGATCCTTAACATATGTTCTCATTTATTCACTCCCCTCTATGTAGCCAGTCTTCTACTGGGGTTCCCTCCCTGCACAGATGCCCTCCTCACCTTACTCGGCCTGATAGCTTAGGGCAGACCACCACTGTTCCCCCGCACACACACAACTTCCCAGCACTGAAGCCTCATTCCATCCTTGCTCCAACACTCTGTGCTGGGCCACTGCACCTACCCCATGGAGGCCCTCCTTTCCCCACGTGGGGCTCTTGTTTGGGTCCCTCCTTAGCCCACTTGGGTTCCAACACCCCAACTGAGCCACCCCCTGTTGGCACATCCGCCTCACCCTGCTTCACCTCTGATACTCTGGTCTTGGCCACCAAGGCCCCCTTTCCCTTGCCCCCATATCCAGCATGATGCCTGCCTTGTTCGGACCCTTTAATGGCTTTTGGAGTGATTTTTTTGAGGTAGAGGTGATGGTAGCACATTATTGTGAGTGTAATTAACAGTCCTGAATTATGGGTATGATTATGATTGAATGGGGAAGTTGAGGGCCATGTATGTCACTAGAAGGAAAGCTAGAGGATAAAACATGGGACTGTAGAGCATAGTGAATCCTGTTGATAACGAGTGTGGTTAATAGTACAAGTATAAGAATATTCTTCCATGAACTAGAACAAATGTATGTGACTATTAAAAGGTATAGTATATGGGGAAAATACAACTAATGTAAACTGTGGGCTATAGTTAACAATAATTTTGTAATTTTCTTTCATCAATTGTAATAAAGGTACCATACCAAATTGCTAAGTGTCAGTAATGGGGGGCTGTTAGGAGTATGGGGTTTCTAAAAATAGTGATGAGTGCACAACTCTGTGATTATAATGTGAACCACCGATTGTACACTTGGGATAGGTTGTATGGTGTATGAATGGAAGTGTTTAAAAGAGCCCCCTTACACTTCTTAGCAGGCTACCTTATAGTCCATTGTTGCTTCTCCTCCATTTCCCACCCCCAGCAATTACCGTATCACCAGCCAGCCTCAGTCAGCATCCCAAACTCCCAGAGAAATACCTATAAACAAAACCCACCCATCTGACACATTGTAGAGGAATTTCAGACTGAGGAAGCACTAAAATATTGCTGTCCAGCTCCGGGCTGGTGCAGGACATTCTCCTATCCAGAGTACTCAGAGACATTCACCTAGTGCCATTTCCCAGGCCATCCGCAAACCTTCCTCAGAATGCAGTCTTCAAGTTCTAATTATTGTTTTCCAACATATCCACAGAATGTATGGACACACTTTACAGCAATTGTGTGGATTGGGCCAGTGCTTCTCAAAGTTCAATGGGCATCAGAATTACCCAGCATAAGATTTTGCATTTTTAATAAGTTACTTCCTCGCCAGGTGATTCTGTTTAATCACCTGGTCCCCAGTCATCCTTTGAGAAGTGCTGGTTAAAAGAGAATATGTTTAGAGTGAGGAGGTTCAGAGAAAAGCCACAGAGGAAGATGACCCCCAGGTGAACTCAGGGCAGGGCACAAGCTGCTTGTTTAGTTGCCTGCTAGGCATAGCTGGCACCGGGCCCACGGGTGCCCCCATCGGGAGTTAGGGCACCAAGAAGAGCCTGCTGCTAGAATGACCCATTCTGTGGGGCTGCAGAGGGCTGAACTAGGGAGTGGGCCCTGCCGGGTGCAAGCAGCGCTACTCGCTGTTAACCAGCACCTGAGGACCCGTGCTGTCCACGAGGCAGGAGCCATCGTCAGAGGCAGTGAGCTTTCATTACCTCCAGCGGTAGGGGGTCTCTTGGCAGGGATGTTAGCAAGGTTTCCCACCTGAGCTAGCATGCATGTGGTTCCAGATAGCCTGAGCAAGGCACAGTGGCAGAGCCCTGGGTATTGCCGGAAGGTCTCCGCATGAACAGTGAAAGGCAGTCAGGTGGCTGGATCAGGGTGTCTGAAGGCAAGCCTAACTCTCCACGTCTGCAAGGGTAGCAGGACTCTGGCTAGATTAAACAAAGGAATTTGGGGATACTTCATAAAATCCTCAGGAAAGCTGGAGAACCAGGCTTGTGAATCGGGGAGGAGCAACGGAAGGTCACACCACCACCAGAATCCCCTCTCGGGAGCCTCCCTCCCGGCATGGTGCTGCCACAGCTCGCTGCCCGCACTGCTCCTACCCCAGTGCGCAGTCCAGGCAGAAGCCCCTGATTGGTCAAGTAGGTCACATGCTATCTTAGTTTCTTAAGGCCGCTGTAAGTTGTCACAAACTTGGTGGCTTAAAACAAAAGAAATTTATTTTCTCATAGCACTGGAGGCCAGAAGTCCCAAAATCAAGGTGTCACCAGGACTGGTTCCTTTTGGAGGTTATGAGAAAGTAGCCGTTGCCTGCCCCTCACCTAGCTTCTGGGGCTCCAGCAATCCTTGGCGTTCTTTGGCTTGTAGATGCACCACTCCAATCACATGGTGTCTCCCTTTGGGCATTCATGTCTCAAGCCTTCCTCTCCTTTATCTTATAAGGCTGCTTTTTTTTAAAGTTACTGGGGCCGGGGATGGAACCTGGGACCTCCTATGTGGGAAGCCAGCGCTCAACCACTGAGCCACATCGGCTCCCTTGAGTTGGGTTTTTGTTTGTTTGTTTGTTTGTTTCCTTGTTGTTTGGTTCTTTGTTTGTTTGTTTGTTTTGCTTTGTTTTTAGGAAGCCCCGGGAACCAAACCTGGGACCTCTCATGTGGGAAGCAAGCGCGCAACTGCTTGAGCCACATCTACTCCCCGCCTTTATCTTATAAGGACACCAGTCATTGGAATTTGGGTATTCACCCTGAGATACTTAACTTAATTACATCTGCAAAGCCTGTTTTTCCAAATAAGGGCACCTTCGCATATTCCAGCGTTTAGGACTTAGACATGTCTTTTAGAGGAGAAGGCACAATTCAACTCACCACACATGCCCATACCCTCTGTAGAGTATCTGGAATTTTCAGCTTTGATTGAAATTTATAAAGTAAAGAGGTCCTCAACTGCAGCAAAAGATTTCAAGTGACAGAAAGCCAAAAATAACCCATAAATACTCACTTGGAGAATTAATGCAAAAATATATGTATATCCATACAATGGATGAAGCATTCAAAAAGATGTAGGCTTCCAGATATGTTGCTAAATGAAATAAAACAAATCAAAACACCCAAAAAGCAAAGCAGTATGTTATATAAGCATGTATATTTTTGCACATGAATATGCAATTTCTGAAAAAATATGCAAGAAACATTGTTAGCCTTTGGAAAGGTTTGAGGTTCTACTATGAGAATGAGACTTATTTTTAGAGGCAGTTTTAAATTTTTTAATCTTAACATGTACTACTACTTTCCAATTAAAACATAAATTTTTCAAAAGAGAAAGAAATGAATTTAAAAAGCTTAGTATAGTGCCCACATGTAGTAGGTGCTCAATAAGAAAAAAATCCTTTCCTTTTTTGTCTTCCACTTAAACTTCCTCCATCCTCTTCCCTTCCTCTCTCCTTCCCTCCCTCCCCATGAATGGTATCCCCAGTTGTGCATTCGATCAACAAATATTAATTTAATATATACTGTAAGCTAGGCACTATTCTAAAATGATATAGATATACACACAAAACAGACCCAGACCCTGCCTCCAGAGTTTGCATTCCACCCCCACTCCAGGAACAGTTTGATTTACTAATTCCTGCCTCCTCAGCTTTGTACAGGCCACCCCAATACAAACCTAGAGTACCCTTACCCACTCCCCTCCTCCAGACCTGATTTAAACAGTTGGCAAAGCCTTCCCCCACCCCCAGTGCCTCTCACTGGAGAAGGGACTTAAATTGCTCTCGGTGGAAGCCTGGAGCCAGGTTCTTGCTGCCCTCTGCTGGGGCTCCCTGGTGGCTCGAGGGCGGGTGCCCTGGGCCCCTCCTCTCCAGGGCCTGCCTCTCCCCACTAGGCGTCTTCACGCCCTTGGGCTGGGCTGGGCCCAGGGGATCTTGGCACCCAGAGGACACTGGCTCCCCCTGGACCCTGTGGCTCAGCGCTGGGATCTCCATAACCCTAAGTCTGACCCGAAGTGTCTTTGAAGATCCCTGTCCCCACTGAGGCAATGCTACGTGGGAGCTCACACAATTGTGAGCTGGGGTGGGGGAAAGGGGGTTGAGGGCAAATATTTACAATAGAATTTTTTTTCAGATTTATTTATTTCTTTTCCCCCCTCCCCCGCTGCTGTTTTTGCTGTCTGTTGTCTTCTCATTTTCTCTCCTCTAGGATTTACCGGGATTCGATCCTGGAGACCTCTGATGGGAAGAGAGGTTCCCCATCAATTGCACCACCTCATTTCCTGGTCTCTGTCACTCTTCACCTTGACTCTCCCCTTGTCTCTCTTTGGTTGCATCAAAATGGCCTCATGAATCATAAAAATGGTCAACGCTATAGGAAAAAAATAGTGACCATGGAATATTCATTTTCAATCAAATCATTGTTTTAATCAAAATGTTTTCACAAGAATGCTTTCAGAAAAATTGTTTTCAGTCAAATCATACATCTCTGTGTGCTGTGTGAGGCAGTCAGCAAGAGCTTCTTCTGGCTCCCCAATTCCCTTGGAAGATGTGTATAGCAGTTTGATATGGTTATGAATTCCAAAAATATATATTGGGTTGTGTCTGTAATCTGATCTGTACCTGGGCATGATTGAGTTATGATTAGGGCTTTGATTGGGTCACACTATTATGGCGTTGAGTCCCCACCCCTTGGTGGATGGGGACTCACAGGTAAAAGGCATGGCAAAGGACAGAGTTGCAGGTTCTTAATGTTGGAGTTTGATGCTGGAGCCCTGGGGAAAGAAAGAGACAGAGCCGTTCGCCTGATAGTCTACAGCTGACCTTGTGGAGAGAGGCAAAGCCTAGAGAGCCTCATAGTCTACAGCTGACCTTGAAGAGAAAACAGGAGCTGAGCCCAGAGGAACCCAGGAAGCCCAAACACTCACAGACATTGGCAGCCATCTTGCTACAACACGTGAAAATAGACTTTGGTGAGGGAAGTGACTTATGCTTATGGCCTGGTATCTGTAGGCTCCTACCCCAAATAAAGACCTTTTATAATCCCCAGCAGATTTCTGGTATTTTGCATCAGCACCCCTTTGACTGCCTAATACAACGTGTGAGATCCCCACTCCTGGCAAGTCTAACCAGAAAAAAGAGTCAGGCCAGCTGGCAGACATGTATCCTGCAAGCACTTACTGAGTCTCTTCTGGGAAAAGCTCTGTGCTGGGCACAGAATACGAGGCAACCAAGGCTGTCTCTGCCACCCTCCTCCTGCAGAAGCTCACAGTCCAGTCCAGTCGGGCAGACAGACACAGACACTCGTGAGTCTAATATAGGATAAGATGAAATGAGAACTGAAAGAGTATGGCCTGGGAGTGTTGGTAAGTGGGGAAGGGCAGGTGAAAGCCATCACCCTACTCGTCCAGCAGCCAGGAAGCTGTGGGAACACAGCCTCCCCTCCTCAGTAAAATGCTCCGGTTACTATTGCTGCAAAACAAACTACCCAAAACTTAGTGGTTTAAAACAACCATTTTATTATGTTCCCAGATTCTGTAGGTAAAGAATTCAAATAGGGCAAAGCAGGGATGGTTTGTCTCGCTCCAGAATACCTGGAGCCTGAGCTGGAAAGAGGCAATGGCTGGGAGTGAATCAGTGGTTGGGGGTTGGAATCGTGTGGAGGTATCTGCACTCACAGGTCTGCTGTGTGGTCCTGGCTGCTGTCTGGGGCCTCAACTGTGGCTGCTTTCCAGAGCACCTACCCATGGCTTCTCCACGAGGTGGCAGGGTTGATCTTCTCACCTGGCAGCTTAGGACACCACACATGAGTGTTGCCGCTCACAAGGCCTTCCAGACCTAGCTTTGGAAGTTCTGAAGTGTCTCTTCTGCTGAATTCTACTAGTCGCAAGCCAGTCACAAGTCTGCCCAGATTGAAGGGGAGCAGAGTTAGATAACTCCTCTTGATTACAGTGCTAAGGCTCTAAGAAGACAAGCGAGACAGGAAATTTTGCTGGGGCCATCTTTGAAAACTACAATCTACTGCATCCAAGTAGTTCCAGGTTACCTTTTACTGCTCAGTCTAGGAAGGCAGGTCTAAGTGAAGCCCAGTGAGAGGTGGGGTGGGGGAAAAGAAAGAAAAATGCTGGACTCTTCCATCCATAGGCAATTTCATTCAACCATGGCTTCGGTTTCTAGTCCTCCCTGATGTCTTTATATCTCCAGCTCGGATCTTCTGAACTTTAGATTTGCAGGTGCAACTACCTATCTACTTTACCTTTTTGTGCATCAGTTTCTTCCTCTGAAAAATGGAGATGCCAATGCAATAGCTGTGAGGATTAAATGAGCTTCTACTTAAAAAGCACTAGTACAAGACCTGGCACATGTAAGTGTTCAATAAATGTTAGCTATTATTATTATTTGATATCTCTATTTGGATATCTTAAAGACATTTTGAACTGAGCATTTCCAAAAATGAGCTCATAATGTACTGCCCAAGCCTGCTCTCCCTCAGTGTTCCCTTGGTGGTTAAACCACCATCTTTCCTTTTGTCCACAGCAGAGCCCTGGGAATCACCCTTCATTGCTGCTTCTCGCTCCCCCGATTCAACCCAACTCTAAGTCTTGACAAATGCTCTTTCTAATTATTTCTCTAATTTGTCCACTCTTCTCCTTCTCCATCCTGACACCCTAGTCCAAGGAAGTCCTCTGCCCTGTGGACCCCAGTCACAGCCTCCTCACTGGTCTCCTGTGTTCACTGGGTCCGGTTCGCCTTCCACTGCACCCTTACCCATGCTCACACAGCTGCTAAGATATTTTCAAAGTGTAAAGCTGATCAAGTCACCTCCCCCGATTAAAACTCTTCAACTGTTCCCTATTGCTTTAAAGAAAAGACGATTCCTTTACAAGGTCTACAGAGTGCTGTGGGTCTGGCTCCTGCCAGCCTCTCCAACCTCCCTCCCCTGCTCCTCCTCAGCCTCCCTGGGCCTTCACCGTCCTCACCACGGTCCCTTCTGCCACAAGGCTGTGTCCTGTGCCTGTAATGCACTCCTCTCCCGCCACTACCTCACTCCTCCATACTCTTCAGATCACAGTTCAAGAGTCACTTCTTCAAGGAAGCCTTCCCTGCCTCCTTAGGTGAGACCCCTCCAACTCTACCTCCTACCTCCTTTCCACCCTACACTTTTTTTTTTTAATTCCTCTCCCCTTACCCCATCCCCAGTTGTCTGCTGTGTCCATTCACTGTGTGTTCTTCTGTGACCACTTCTATCCTTATCAGTGGCACCTGGAATTTGTATTTCTTTTTGTTGCGTCATCTTGCTGCGTCAGCTCTCTGTGTGTGCGGCGCCATTCCTGGGCAGGCTGCACTTTCTTTCGTGCTGGGTGGCTCTCCTTACGGGGCACACTCCTTTGCGCGTGGGGCTCCCCTATGCGGGGGACACCCCTGCATGGCATGGCACTCCTTGTGCGCATCAGCAGTGCACATGGGCCAGCTCCACACGGGTCAAGGAGGCAGTGGGTTTGAACCACGGACCTCCCATGTGGTAGGCGGATGCCCTATCCATTGGGCCAAGTCCACTTCCCCCACCTAGACTCTCATAGTACCAGGTATGTCTCCTTTGCAGCCCTTGTTACAGGTGGAATCCTATATTTGTTTGGTGATTATCTGGTGAATATCTCCTCATAACCCTGGAGGGGAAGCTTGAGCAGTTGAGTGCCTGCCTCCCACATGGGAGATCCTGGGTTCAGTTCCTGGTGCCTCCTGAAAAAAACAAACAATAACCAAAAACAAACAAACAAAAATGAAAAACCCTGGAGGCACTATGAAGGTAGGGACTATGTCTCATTTGCTCACTGCAGTGACCCAGTGCCTAAAATGGCACCTGATACATGGTTGGAGCTCAGTAACAATTGATTGTTGGTTGGTTGGATGAATTGTCAGATGAGAGAGGAGAGGAGAGGGGCCAGAGCCATTGTGTTTGGAGAATGTTGATGAATGAATAAATGGACAGGGTGGACAGAGCCCAAGAAGACAACCATGGACATACCTGATTTTTCAAATACAAAGCTAGAAAATAATCTTTCAGGATGTAAGAGAATCCAGGCTTTGGGCAAGTGTCCCAGAAAAAATTAGAAAAACTCATCCTCCCTGCCCCAGGACTTTTCTTGTGGAGGTGCTTGAGACTTGACTGTTTGGCCTGCTTCTGGGACTTAACATGACATAGCCAGCAGGGGCTTTGAGCCTACCTGATCTAAGCTCATTTTCCAGATAAGGATCATCCTGGCAATGAGATTTGCCCAGGGTCACAGAGCAGGCGTGTGGATCAGTACGATAGGATCGAGAAAACAGCTTGACACTGGCAGACCTGGGTTCCATTCCTGACTCTGTTATTCCCAGGCTTCCTACCTGGGCCCTTTCCCTGGGGGTGGAGGAAATCTATGTTTCATACACCTGTGTATCTCCCTGACCACGCCCCATAATCTCAGTTCAGCTTCCTCGGTGATCCTGCTGCTGTGCACCACCAGCTCAAGCACACACTCATACTCACCCGGGCTGACTGTTACTCCTTCCCTTTCCCATCCCCATCCATTCTTCATCTTGCTTTCAGAGGCTGGAGAACTCTGCCCTGGATGCAGTCCATTGAAAGGGTTGAGGGTGTCACACTCCGTGCTGCTTTGAGGAAGTGGGAAGAAGTGAGCTTTTCTGTTTCTAAAGGCTAGTGCCCAGCTCTGTGATGCCTCATATGAGCCATGTGACCCTGGGCAAGGACGTTTTTCCCCCACATAATCACTTTATAAATTAATTTATATTTACATTTTATATAAATTGAATCACCACACCAGAGAGCCAAGAGTGCCTACAACTGAAAGCAGGAGAATTGCCTCCATCATCCATGTGGAATCTAAGTCCCTTCTTGATATAGATGTGGAGTGGACACAACCATTCCAGGGTCCACAGGATGGAGGAATAGAGTATGGATTAGAGTGGACTTACTGATATTCTATTCAGGAACTATTGTGATTAGTAATCGAAGAAAATGTGGCATTGGTGTAGAGAAAGTGGCCATGGTGGCTGCTGGGGGTAGGGAATGGGAAGAAGAGATGTGATGTGGGGGCATTTTCAGGACTTGGAGTTGTCCTGGGTGGTACTGCAGTGACAGTTACTGGACATTGTATGTCTTCCCATGGCCCACTGGGTGGACTGGAGGAGAGTGTAAACTTTAATGTAGACTATTGAACATGTGGTGCAGCAGTGTTCAGAGATGTATTCACCAAGTGCATTGAATGTCCCATGATGATGGAGGAGGTTGTTGTTATGGGAGGAGTGGGATGAGGGGGGTGGGGGGCACATGGAGACCTCATATTTTTTTAATGTAACGTTAAAAAAGATAAATAAAGATTTAAAAAATTGAATCATACAATATACAGTACTTTGTGTCTGGTTTCTTTCACTTAGCATGTTTTTGTGGGTATTTTTTTGGCTAATATTAACATCTTATAACAGTAACATAACATTTGTTCAGTTTCAAATGAAAAGTCATATATGAAATATCCATATTCATATTTCACATGAGGTTTTACTATGCTATACAGTTGCATGTTACATTTTTAGCTTTTTAGTAATATACATGACCTTAGTCTTTCCTGTTAACCACTGTCATACACATAGAATAGCACTGCTACTTATAAACATTATGTTGTGCTTTCACCTTTCTCTTCATCTCCAAAGATTAACACACAACCTCTTTCCCAATTCTGAGCAAGTTAACCCTCAGGTTTCCATTCTCTAAACTCATTCTATTTTCTGGTGGCCCATATTCTAGTTATTAACTCCATGAATTTATATAGTATATTTAGTTCATAATAGCAGAATCATTCTGTATTTGTCCTTTTGTGTCTTGCTTGCTTCACTCAACGTAATGTCCTCCAGTTTCATTGATACTGTCATATCCTTCACAACTTCATTCCTTCTTAAAACTGCATAATATTCCATCATGTGTATACAGCAGAGTTTATCCATTCATCAGTCAATGGACACCTGGGTTGTTTCCATCTTTTTGCAACTGTGAATAATGCTGCTAGGAATATCTGTGTACAGATGTCTATTCAAGTCACTGCTCTCAGTTCTTCTGGGTATATACCCAGTAGTCATATTGAAGGGTCACATGGGAAATCTTTATTCAACTTCTTTAGGAACAGTCCTTCACAGTGGCTATTCCATTCTACATTCTTACCAACAGTGAATAAGTATTCTTATCTCTCCATATCCTCCTCAAAACTTGTAGTTTTCAGTCTTTTCAAAAGTGGCCATTCTGATAGGTGTGAAATGCTATCTCATTGTAGCTTTGGTTTCCATTTCCCTAATCGCTAGTGATGTTGAATATTTTTTCATGTGTTTTTTTCACCATTTGTATTTCTTCTTTGGACAAATGTCTATTCAAGTCTTTTGCCCATTTTTTTTTTTTAGGCCAGTAAAATGAATTTATTGGGAAATGGGAAAGAACAGAACTTGCTGAGAAACGGGAGATAAACTCAGAAATACGCACTGAGATTTGGTGCATGCTCCTCTAGGCAGAGAGCGAGTTTTGACTTGAATGGTCACCTTTTAAACTATTAGTTATCCCTCCTCTTGCTAATGCTAAGGGAAGGGGCCCCAACTGTTATTAGTTACTCCACTAATAGTGGGGGCCAGTGGTAAGGCCTGTTTGGAATATCCAGGGCCTGCCCTCAGTCCCAGAGAGAGTCCCAACTGGGACCTCAAGGTCGAGGTCAAGGTCTTGGCAGGGTCTCATGGCCATGCCGTCTTCTGGGCCAGCCACCTTCCCCTTTCATTATATTAACCTGCCTCAATTCCCCCCTCATATAGTTCACACCCTTATTCTTAACAGGGTGCTGAGGGGCGATGGTCATTCTTTTGTAGTTACTTCCTGCTAGTTAGTCCCTGCATGACAGGGCATAAACCTCTCTGGCTATTCTATTGTGGTTGAGGGAAGACGGGTCTGGCACCATGTTGGAACTGGATGAAATTCCTGCATAACAAAATAAAGTGTTGATTCTGTAAGAAATAATTAGAATTTTAAAGATACATGGTCCCACTGAAAGAGCAAAGAGGATGGTGGCGAGCAGGCCCAAAAACGGGACCAGCCATTGCATACTAGACTATGAGAGTAAGAAAAGCCAGGTGCCTTCAGAGGCTGCATCCTCCCAAAGTTGATGGGAAACAGTATTCTTCCTTGAGTTCCTTTATGCTGTTTGTTAACTCTAGGGAAAGATTGTGGTTGACCTGCTGGGTTTGGGTATAAACTGCCAACCCCAGTTCCCATAGCGGTAGGTTATGCTTCGGACAGCTAGCAGAGGTAGGGAGAGGTACTGCCCTAGACATAAACTTACAAAGACAGCATAGGCAACAAGACAAGCATATGGCAAACAAAACAAAGACAGTACTTAAGCCATTCTTTTATATTATAGGCACATTCATTAAATACTTAGAAAATGAATTACCAGTACTTTTAACATGCTCAATATCTCTCTGTATATGATCTACAATAGAAAAGATTATATTCACCAGGCATATAGGTACAGTACTTAATAGTAATCAATGCACAAGTTCCTCTGAGTGCAATTAATAGATCTAAGCTCCAGGTTTGCAATACCATACATGTTTTCTCTCCATGGGAGCAGGTTATAATGCCAATTGTGTTTAAGTTCTACTTACATCACTCTAGTAATTGTTGCTCCACTTGGTATATATGCCCTTCACACAGCCAGCATGCTGCAGTGCTGTTGATCCTCGAGAGAAACCAGGAAGGTAAGGCTCCAGTATTTTACAGGCCTGGTGTGTGGTGCTCTTCAGCACTATGAAACAGAGCCAATCTAGAGGCAATGTCCATTGCACATTGGGTCATATCGAGCCATTGCCGGCTGCTGTAGGAGTTTGAAACTATAATGTACTCTCCATTGACTTCAGGAGCACAACCAGAGATGTAGTAGGTACCTTTATTGTTTCAGGGGTCAGTGACCAACCTAGCCAATAACTCACATGGGGAGGCACCATGCAAGGTATTTGTTACCCATTTTTTAATCAGATCATTTGGCTTTTTATTGTTGAGTGTAACACCTCTTTATATATCATAGATATATCAGATATGTGATTTCCAAATATTTTCTTCCATTGAGTCAGCTACCTTTTCACCCTTTTGACAAAATCCTTTGAGGTGCAAAAGTGTTTAATTTTGAGGAGGTCCCATTTATCTATTTTTCCTTTTGTTGTGCATGCTTTGGGTGTAAGTTCCAAGAAACCACCATCTACCAGAAGGTCTTTCAGATGTCTCCCTACTTTTACGTCTAGTAGTTTTATGGTCCTGGCAAAATTTTATATTTAGGTCTTTGATCCATTTTGAGTTGATTCTTGTATAGGGAGTGAGATAGAGGTCCTCTTTCATTCTTTTGGTTTTAGATATCCAGTTCTCCCAGCACCATTTGTTGAAGAGACTGTTTTGTCCCATTAACATGGACTTGGTAGGGAAGTGGATGTGGCTCAACTGATAGAGCGTCCATCTACCATATGCAGGGTCCAGGGTTTGGTCCCCAGGGCCTCCTGACCCGTGTTGGTGAGCTGGCCCATGTGCATTGCTGTTGTGTACAATGAGTGCCATCCCATGCAGGGGTGCCCCATGCAAAGGGAGTGTACCCCATGAGGAGAGCTGCCCCACATGAAAAAAGTGGAGCCTGCCCAGGAGTGGCATCACACACACGGAGAGCTGACGCAGCAAGATGACACAACGAAAAAGAGACACGGTTTCCCAGTACCACCAGATAATGCAAGTAGACGTAGAACACACAGTGAATAGACAAGGAGCAGTCAAGGGGGCAGAGGGTAGAGAAATAAATAAAATAAATCTTTAACAAAATAAAATATGAACTTGGTAAGTTTGTCAAAAAACATTTGGTGGGAAGCGGATGTGACTTGACCAGTTGGGCACCTGCCTACCACATGGGAGGTCCTGGGTTCGGGTCCCAGTGCCTCCTAAAAGAACATGAGCAGACACCGCCCCTGCCGCAACAAGCTAGACACTGTCACAATGAATTAGACGCCACCACAATAAGCTAGACACTGCTCCTGCCACAACAAGCAAATGCCATGGGCCAGCAGATGCCAGAGCCTGCAGTGGATGGGCTCAGGCTGTTGGGCACTTGCCTCTTGTCCTGAGTTCAGTTCCTGATGCCTCCTGGAGAAGCAAGGAAACAATGAGCAGACAGACCAGAGAACCATCTGGGGGAGGAGGGATAAAAAGAAAAATAAATAAATTTTTAAAAAACAAACATGTAGTCATAAAAGTGAGGGTTTATTTCTGGACTTTCAATTCTATTTCACTGATTGATATTTCTGTCTTTATGCCAATACCATGCTGTTTTGACCACTATAGCTTTGTAGTATGTTTTAAGGTCAGACAGTGAAAGTCCTCCCACATTGCTCTTCTTTTTTAGAATGCTTTTGGCTATTTGGGTACACTTTCTCTTCCAAATAAATTTGGTTATTATCTTTTCTATTTCTATAATGTAGGCTGTTAAAATTTTTGATTGTTATTGCATTGAATCTATACATAAGCGTGGGCAGAATTGACATCTTCACAATATTTAGTCTTCCAATCTATGAACAAGGAATGTCTTTCCATTTGTTTAGGTCTTCTTTGATTTCTTTTAGCATTGTTTTGTAGTTTTCTGAATGTAGGTCCTAAATTTCTTTGGTTACATTGACTCCTAGGTATTTTGTAGCTGAGCGAGAGGGTTTCGTCCTCGCTCAGGCCCAAGAGTCGGGGGGGCTTGCTCCTGCCGAACCACCGGCGGGGGGTGCCCCAAGAGGGAGTACCGGTTCTCCAGGCGTGGGGGACGCGCGGTTAAGGAAAAACCACGGAGACCGCTTGAGCGCAAGAACAGGTCTGCTTTATTGCGGAAGTACACTCAGTTATATAGGGTTGGGTCGAGGGAGGAGTGTGATGAAGGGAGGGCAGGCTACGGGGCGGTTGTAGATAGGCTGAGGCAGGCAGGCAGATCTGTGGTGGTCTGCCATAAGCAGTTAATGGGGAAGAGGGCAGATTGTAGGTTGGCAATAAGGGCGGGACTGGCGGGAAGGACAGCGGGGGCTGAAAGGGGAGGAGGGGCGGAGAAAGGCGGCAACAGTATTTGAGGTTTTTTTGTTGCTATTGTAAATGGAATTTTTTTCAGATTTCCTCCCCAGAATGTTCAATACTAGTGTACAGAAACATTACTGATTTTTGAATGTTGATCTTGTATCCTGCCACTTTGTTGAACTCATTTATTAGCTCAGATAGCTTTGTCATAGACATTTTAGGACTTTCTAAATATAGGATCATGTCATCTGTAAATAGTGAGAGTTTCACTTCCTCTTTTCCTATTTAGATTACTTTTTTTTCTTGTCTAATTGCTCTAGCTAGAACTAGCACAATAATGAATAACAGTGGTGACAGTGGGCATCCTTGTCTTGTTCTTGATCTTAGAGGGAAAGCTTTCAAACTTTCTCCATTGAGTACAATGTTTGCTACGGATTTTTCATATATGCCCTTTATCATATTAAAGTGCTTTCCTTCTATTCCTATCTTTTCCAGGTGTTTTTATCAAGAAAGGATGCTGGATTTTGTTGAATACCTTTTCTGCATCGATCAAGATGATCCTGTGGTTTTTTTCCTTCAACTTGTTAATTTGGTGTATACTGTGGCAGTTTAATATTATTTGTGAATTCCAGAAAAAGAGATACTATGTTTGTAAACTGGTCTCTTCCTCTTGAGCATGATCCCTTTTGGTGGTATTAGAGTCAGTTGAGAGCTCCATAGACATGGAAGAGGAGAGAACTTGTCAGCTTTGATCCTGCAGCTCCAGGAAGAGAGATGAGGCATTCATCTGAGAGTTTATAGCTGACCCTGTGAAGAGAACAGAGCAGCTGAGCCCTCCAGCCCACAGCTGAGGATGGAAGAAGCTGGGCCCTTAGAGCCTTAAGAGGAAAGAGGAAGGCTGTCCTTCATAGATATCGGCAGCCATCTTGCTTCGACATGTGGCAACAGACATTTGGTGAGAAAGAACCTCTTATGGTACCTTGAATTGAACTCTTTAGGGCTTTGTAACTATAAGCCTCTACCCCAAATAAATACCCTTTATAAAAGCCAACAGAATTCTGGTACTTTACATCAGCACCCCTCTGGCTGACTAATACAATTACATTAGTTGATTTTCTTATATTGAACCACCCTTGCATACTAGGAATAAATCCCACTTGGTTGTAGTGTATAACTCTTTTGATAGGCTATTGGCTTCTATTTGCAAGTATGCTGTTGAGAATTTTTGCATCTATGTTCATTAGAGAGATTGGTTTGTAATTTTCTTTTCTTGTAGTATCTTTATCTGGCTTTGATATTAGGGTTGGGTAATTCCCCTTCTCCCCATTCATAAAATAGGTTGGGCAATTTTCCCTTCTCTTCAATTTTTTGGAAGAGTTTAAACTGGATTGGTGTTAATTCTTCTCCAAATGCTTGGTAGAACTCACCTGTGAAGTCATCTGGTCCTTGACTTTTCTTTGTTGGGAGATTTTTGATAACCGATTTGATCTCTTTAAATGTGATTGGTTTGTTAAGTTCTTGTATTTTTCATAGAGTCAGTTTAGATTACTTGTACATTTCTAGGAATGTGTCCATTTCATCTGGGTTGTCTTGTTTGTTGATGTACAGTTTTTCATAACATCCTCTTATGATCCTTTTTATTTCTGTGAGGTCAGTCATAACTTTCCCCCTTTTGTTTCTTTTTTATTTGCAACTTCTGTCTTTTCTTTTTTATTAGTCTAGCTAAGAGTTTGTCAATTTTATTGATCTTCTCAAAGAACCAGCTTTTGGATTTATTTTATTTTTATGTTCTCAGTTTCACTTATTTCTGCTCTAATCTTTATTATCTTTATTATTTCTTTCCTTCTGCTTGCGTTGGGAATGGTTTGCTGTTCTTTTTCTAGTTTCTCCAGTTGTTCAGTTAGATCTTTGATTTTAGGTCTTTCTTTTTTAATATAGGCATTTAGGGCTATAAATTTCCCTCTCAGCACTACCTTTGCTGTATCCCATAAGTTTTGTTATGTTGTGTTCTTGTTTTCATTCATCTCAATAGATTTACTAACTTCAATTTCTTCTCTGACCCACTGATTGTTTAGGAGTGTGCTGTTTAGCTTCCACACAACTGAGAATATCTATAGTTCTAGTCTATAATTGATTTCCAGTTTGATTTCATTATGATCTGAGAAGGTGCTTTGTATAATTTCAATCTTTTCATATTTATTGAGACCTGCCTTGTGACCTAATATGTGGTCTATCCTGGAGAAAGATCCATGAGCACTTGAGAAGAATGTAGAACCCACTGATATGGGGTGCAACGTTCTGTATATGTCTGTTAGGTCTAGTTCGTTTATCATATTGTTAAGTCCTCTGTTTCCTTGTTGATATTCTGTTTAGTTATTCTATCTAATGATGTGAGTTGGTCTGTTGGAGTCTCCAACTATTATTAAAGAGATGTCTATTTCTCCCTTCATTTTTGCCAGAGTTTGCCTCACATATTTTGGGGTGACATGGTTAAGTGCATAGACATTTATGACATTTCTTCCTGGTAGACTGTCCCTCTTATTAATATATAATGGCAATCTGTTTCTCTTATAACTATTTTGCATTTTGAAGTCTGTTTTGGCCAAATTAGAATAGCTAGCCCTGCTCTTTTTTAGTTACTGTTTGTGTGGAGTTATCTTTTTCCAACCTTTCACTTTCAGCTGGTTTGTATCCCTGGGTCTAAGCTAAGTCTCTTGCAGACAATATATGGATGGCTTGTTCTTTTAATCCATTTTGTCAGCCTATATATTTTTTTAAGATTTATTTTATTTATCTCTGCCCTGTCTGTACTCACTGTCTGTTCTCCATGTCTATTCGCTATGTGCTGTGTCTGCTCATCTTCTCTTTAGGAGGTACTGGTAACTGAACCTGGGACCTCCCATGTGGGAGAGAGGCACTCAATCGCCTGAGCCACCTCAGCTCCCTGTTTTTGTTGTGTCTCTCATTGTCTGTCCTCTTTGTGTCTCCTTTGTTGCATCATCTTGTTGCATCAGCTCACCATACCTGCTCATCATGTCAGCTCGCTGTCCTACCTATCTTCTCCAGGAGGCACTGGGAACCAAACCAGGGACCTCCTGTGGTAGGCGGGAGTCCAATTACTTGAGCCACATCTGCTTGCTTATGGATGATTGGGGAGTTTAATCCATTCACATTCAATATTACTGTAAAATGCATTATTTACTTTCACCATTTTATTCTTTGGTTTTCATATGTCATATAATATGTCATATCTTATTTTCATCTTTTCACTGTTTTGGTTACCATTTCTGCTATTTTTGCTTTCAACACTCTTCTCCAAGCCTCTATATCTCCTGTCTTTTTCTTTCAGGCTTTAAGCCTCCCTCTAATACTTCTACAAAGGTGCTTTTTTTTTTTTAATGAACTCTCTTAGTTTCTGTTTATTTGTGAATATTTTAAACTCACCTTCATACTTGAAGGACAATTTTGCTGGATAAAAAATTCTCAGCTGGCAATTTTTCTCTTTCCAGTCTTCTTGCTTCCATGATTTCTGAGAAACACTAAGTCTTACTGCATGTACCTTGTTTGTAATGGCTTGCCTTTCCCTTGCTACTCTCAGAATTTTCTCTTTATCTTTGGTGTTTGACATTTTGAGTAGTATGTGTCTTGGCATAGGTCTATTTGAATTTATTCTGATTGGGGTATGCTTTGCTTCTTGGACATGTAAATTCATTTCTTTCCTGAGAGCTGGGAAATTTTCAGTTATTTCCTCAAATATTCATTCCACCACTTTAACCTTCTCTTCTCCTTCTGGAACTCCCATGAAACACATATTGTTGCACTTTGTATTATCATCCAACTCCCTGTGCCCCTGCTCAAATTTTTCCATTCTTCTCTCTCTCTGTTCTTTTCTCTATTCACTTTCAGCTATTCTGTCTTCTGTATCATTTATTCTTTCTTCATTTTGTGTCTACTGTTTTATGCCTCTAATGTTTTGTTTTGTTTTCAGCATTTATTGGCCTTTTTATTTATAACCCAATGTAAGAGGAGCCACGGTAGTGCACAGATGGCCCAGGACCTTTTTTTGTTTTTGTTTGTTTGTTTGTCTTAACAGATTTGTCTTCAAGTTTAAAAATTATAAGAGAGACAGCAAAAGCAGAGAGACTGCAAGTTAGACAGGTTGATATGGTAGCTACAGCTGGTGAGCCACCCTCTCCCCCAGGGTCAGCTATGAAAATGCATGTCCTTTTGTCAGTGACTAGATGTGGGTGACTGTGCGTTTGGCATAACCAATAACCATGCAAGTGCCTGGCAGAGCAGTCCACGCCTGGCAGAAATAGAAAATATAAGTTAGTATAACTTTAAAAACTTTTTGTACAAATACATATGCTCTTTTCCTTCTTTCTCCTTTTTTTTTTTTTTTGTTGTTGTTGTTGTTGTTGTTTTTGCACTGAAATTCAGCAGAGATTAAACATTTAATATAAATGACTTAAAGCTTTACACCTTGGGGCCAGTATACTCCATGCAGAATACATTTAGGTATAAAAGCAGTTATTAATACATTGCACAATTTTAAATCTTTAAACATAATCTTTAAACAAACTGAATGCTGCTCCACAGCAGCCACTGCTGACTAGTGCTACATGGACAGTTCTGGCTGATGCCCCGTGCTCCTGGGGTCCCCCTGGCCTGGACGGGCTCCCTCGGGCCTTCTGCAGAGCGCATCTTGCTGTTCGTATGGCATCTGCTCCACCGCACTGACAGCAGTGGGGGCAGTGCCAGCAAAGGGCACCCAGCAGGGACCTCTCTCGCCACCTTTTTCTCGGGCTCCGGTTCTCTTGTGCTTGGCAAAGAAGTTTGAGATGAGCTGACCCGGAAGCTTCTCCACCACGGCACCCACCACCAGTGTACCTGGCGCAGGGCCTCTAATATGTTTTTTATCTCATCTATTCTCATAAGCTCTCTTACCTTTCTCTTCAGGTTTTCAAATTCTTTGTGCTCACTCAGTATCATCTTGATGTCCTTGATCTCTTTTGCCATATTGTCTTTCAACTTATTAATTTGATTTTGAGAATTTGTAAGAATCTCATTGATTAGTTGTCTCAAATCCTGTGTCTCGTCTGGGACTTTGACATACTCCTTTGCTTGTACCATTACTTCCATTTTCTTAGTATGGCTTGTAATTTTTTGCTGATGTCTAGGCATCTGATTATCCTGCATTTACTCTGATCCTCAATTTCTCTCTGTTTTGTAGGGATTTAGTGACAAGTGTCTGTTACTGCTGTTTTTGATTCTTGGTTCAACCTGCTGTGTCTTTAGGATTGTTCCTGTTATTTGCTCAAATCTGGGCCATGGACCCAGTAATGGGTTGCAGACCTTCTTCCAAGGGCCTTGGGGAGAGAGGCTGAAAAGGCTGTGAAAAAGGGAAGCGGACTTGGCCCAGTGGTTAGGGTGTCTGCCTACCACATGGGAGGTCCGCGGCTCAAACCCCAGGTCTCCTTGACCCGTGTGGCCCACACGCAGTGCTGATGCACACAAGGAGTGCCCTGCCACGCAGGGGTGTCCCCCATGGAGGGGAGCCCCACGCACAAGGAGTATGCCCTGGAAGGAGAGTCACCCAGTGTGAAAGAAAGTGCAGCCTGCCCAGGAATGGTGCCGCACACACGGAGAGCTGACACTACAAGATGACGCACCTGGTGCCGCTGGTAAGGATAGAAGCGGTCACAGAAGAGTGTGCAGTGAATGGACACAGAGAGTAGACAGCTGCGGGGGGGGGGGGGGAGGGAGAGGGGAATAAATAAATAAATCTTTAAAAAATAAGGCTGTAAAAAGCTTCGCTTAATTTCCTCACATGCACTTCCTCAGTCTGCCAGCAGATGGTGCTCTTTGGCAACCTTCTCAGGTAATGCTGTTAGAAGGTGCCTGCTACAACCCAGACCTGATCAGTGTGAGAGGATCCTGCCCGGAGGCTGTAAGCCTTGCAATTCAAACTTTCTCTGACGATGTTCTCCAACTTTGCTGGCGACCCCCTTCCTTTTCCTAGGTAGGAAATGATTCTCCTCCCCTCTGTGTCCTCAACAACCAGCCCAGTCAGCAGGGAGGGTAACTGAGAGCATCTGATCTCTTTAGTCTCCTGCCGGCTCCCAAGACAAACAATGGCCCAGCCTCACCACCGGCCCTGCAGTGCTTGTGAGACACAACAGACCACATCTGAGGGCCAAAAGTTTAACCAGCCTGAGGCTGTGTACCTCTTCTCCCCTTTCCTGGGGAGGTGGATCCCTGTGTCCCTCTTCCTCTGTAGCCTTAGGCCTGAGGCCAGAGAATTCAACTGTCTGCTGTAGGTGCACGAGGGGCACTCGTGGCTGCAGCTGCAGCTTCTACTCACAGTCTTTCTATCAAGAGTCTTTTCCTGTGCCCCTCTCTCTGCTGGGCGGTGTCCCGCCTTCCCCTGGTGTTCTAAACCCTAGAACATTTTCCCCCAGGCTGTTTCTGCCTGTCTAGCTATTTCACTCTTGGGCAAGGACTTTACATCCATTTTATAAAAGAGGAAACTGAAGAAAAGTTTAATAATTTCTGCAACACAACCTTGCTCTAAGACGCAAATGAGATTATGGAGATGAAATGGTTTGTAATCCATAACTCCCTGATCATAAATCATAGGAGCTAGTGATCTACATAATGACACTCTGGTTAGTACAGGACTTTACAGTTTCCTAGAAACAGTCATGCCCTTTGAAGCTCTGTGAATCTCTTAATAAAGTTCTCAAGTGTAAACTTTCAAATACTGTGCCAGATACCATGCTAGGTCCTCTAGGAAATGTATGTGGCTTTCCAGTGGTGGGGTTTTGGACACTGCAACAGGTCAGATGGGGAAATATAGGGCAGGGGTAGGTAATGCCCCTCCAAGGTACCTAATCAGTATTCATCAAGACCAGTCTTGCCTCAGGAGCAATGTGGATGGGTTGTGAGGGCCAACGCTGATTCACTGTGTTGAGAGGATACCAGAGAAGCCTGAGGTGCCCCTGCCCAGGACTGGACGAGCAGCTGCTGGCAAAGAAGGACTCCCAGTATGAGAAAGACCACCCTATACCTCCACCCTAGATGGTCTCCAGCCTCAAGTTCTCTTCTCTGTTAATTACAACACTCCAGGCCTAGCACCAAGGCATCCCCTATGAGCACCAAGGCAATGCAGGAACCCCCAACTTCAGCCTGTTTGGTCAAGGCCTGAGTGGAAAAGTACACATTCTCACAGAAGCTTCTCCCAACTCTTGACTCCCCCAGCCTGGCTTCCCTTCAGACTCACCCCTGACTGCCAGAACCAGAAAGGACAATCCCCACACAGAGATACGCTTTCTACTTTTCTAAGTAGTTCCTCCTCTTCTATCTCTTTCTTCCTCACCACAATCTTGTGCAATAGGGCTCCCTGTTAGACCCAATAGACAGATGATGAAATACTACCCAGCAGTTAAAACCAAAAGTTTGGTTCCATCTAGCATATGAAATGAAACGTTACACAGTTGAAAGTCCCTGTATAAGCCTGCCCAGTCCCCCTCCCTCTGGAGAGGTACCACTGTCCTGATTTTGGAATTTATCATTCCCCAGCTATGGCTACACATCTTCATTGTGTTTGTAGCCACAGTATCAGATAATACAGTAAGAAGCAGTGTGACTGCCCATGAACCTGGGATGCCTGAAAAAGCCAATTCTTGTCCCCAAGCTTAAGAGAACTCTATTTTTTTTTTTAAGATTTATTTATTTATTTAATTCCCCCCTCTCCCCCTGTTGTCTGTTCTCTGTGTCTATTTGCTGCGTCTTGTTTCTTTGTCTGCTTCTGTTGTTATCAGCGGCAGGGGAAGTGTGGGCAGTGCCATTCCTGGGCAGGCTGCACTTTCTTTCACGCTGGGCAGCTCTCCTTACGGGGCGCACTCCTTGCGCATGGGGCTCCCCCACGCAGGGGACACCCCTACGCGGGGGACACCCCTGCATGGCGCGGCACTCCTTGCGCATCAGCACTACACATGGGCCAGCTCCACACGGGTCAAGGAGGCCCTGGGTTTGAACCCTGGACCTCCCATGTGATAGGCGGACATTCTATCCGTTGAGCTAAATCTGCTTCCCATATTCAGGTTTTCTCTTAATTGCAATTTAAAACTGTTGTAACAAAAAAATCCAAATATTTGTGCCTGGGAATTCCCTTCTGTCAGCCTTCATGTTACTCAAATGTGGCCAGTCTCGAAGCCAAACTCAGCATGTAAATGCAATGCCTTCCCCCCAGCGTGGGACATGACACCCGGGGATGAGCCTCCCTGGCAACGAGGGACCACTATCAACTACCAACTGATGATGCAACTGGAAAATGACCTTATATGGAAGGTTCAATGCGGATCAGCAGAATATCCATGTCTACATAAAATACCATGACTTTAAAATGCTGTTTGACCTAAAGTAAGGGGGAAATGGAAAGGAGAAATGAGTTTATATGGCTACGAGTTTCTAAAAAAGAGTCTGGAGGCTGGCAGAAGGTTTGCCCTCATGCACAACTGAGCAGAGTCAGAGAGACAGATAAAGCAGATACAACCCCCAGATATTGGTTCCTTTGAGGGCTAAAGAGACCCATGGGAGTTATGGTCATGGCCGATGGGGTTAACTACCAGGGCAGATGGCCCCTCTTTGGAAATGGTGTTTATGTGTGATGAATCTGGACTCAGATGGGATCTCCCTTCATAAGACTTTCATGCTAATGTGCTGGAGGTGCAGTTAATGTTGGGGTTTAAGATATATTTAGGGGATTTGAATCTCTGGACTGACAATGTGATAGCCAGATCCTGAGCCTCAACAGACTCCAGCACCTACAATCTGATTTATTGGACTTACCACACTCAGCTAAGATGGAGGTGAAGAAGGACAACCATCACACCATGGAGCCTAGAGTGATTACAACTGAAAATGGGAGGATTGCATCCAGCATCCAGGTGGAATCTGAGCCTCCTCTTGACATAAAGGTGCAATGGACACAACCAATCCAGTGTCCACATAGAAGAGGTGGCATTGGATTGGGAAAAGTGGACATAATGGACAAAGGGTATGGGGAAAGGCAGGAAGAGATGAGAGGTGGAGGCGTCTTAGGGACATGGAGCTGCCCTGGATGGTGCTTCAGAGGTAATCACCGGACATTGTAAATCCTCACAGGGCCTACATGATGGAATAGAGGAGAGTATGGGCCATGATGTGAACCAATGTATATGAGGTGCAGAGGTGCCCAAAGATGTACTTACCAAATCCAATGGATGTGTCATGATGATGGGAACGAGTGTTGTTGGGGGGGGGGGGGAGAGGGGGGGGTGGGGGGGGGGGGGTTGAATGGGACCTCACATATATATTTTTAATGTAATATTATTACAAAGTCAATAAAAAATAAAAAAATTAAAAAAAAAAAAATCCAAATAACTTTCATTTGCCTCATTAAAAAAAAATTCTTCTCTTATGCACATTTAGCAGATATTCACCAAGTAACTACTAGTGTCAGATACTATTTTTAAGTACTAGAGGTACATACAGCAGTGAACAAAGCAAGGTCTCTGCCCTCATGGGATTTACTTATTATCTGAAAATTGGAAGGCAATAAACCATTAAAAGTGTCAAGTGGCAATAAATACTCTACAGGAAAACAGAGGAGACAGGGATGGTGCTGGGTGGGAAGGTGTTTTTTTTTAAACAGAGAGGTGTGGGAGTTTGAAACTGTACGTACCCCAGAAAGATATGTTCTTAAATTTAATCCACCCTTGTGGACATGAACCCATCGTAAGTAGGACCTTTTGATGAGGCTACTTCAGTTAAGGCGTGGCCCACCTCACTGACTTTCTCTGAATTTCACTCTTAATCCTATTACTGGAGTCCTTTATAAGGAAGTGAAAATCAGAGGAAGTCACAGAAGCAGCTGAAATTCAAGAGAACCCAGAAGAGAAGAAAGAGGCCAGGAAAGGCTGCCATGTGCCTTGCCATGTGACAAGCTAAGGACCAAAGATCCCTACCAGCTAGCCCCAGAACACCAGTCTTTGGGAAGAAAGCATCACTGTGATTTGAACTTTCTTTTTTTAGCCTCGAAATTGTGAGCACATAAATTCCCACTGTTTAACCCAACCCATTTCCTGGTATTTGCTTAAGCAGCCTAGGAAACTAAAACAGGTGGTTAGGGAGCACTTCCTGGGAAGGTGACCCTAAATGAAAGTGAGCCATGTGAACACCTTGGGGAAGAGCTTTCTAGGCAGAAGAACTAGCACAAACAGTGTTTGTGAAACAGTAAGGGTAAGGTGGCTGGAAAGAGTGGCAGCAGATGGAAGCAGGGAGGGAGCTAGAGAAGGCCAGATCACAGAAGCCCTTTATTGGATACCTTCCATTTGTCTCTAAGGATCCACTCTCCAACCTGTTCTGCGGCCTGCAACGCTGAACTTTATGGACCAAATTAGCAAACTCCCTTTGAAATTTGGCCAATGGAGTACACCAGCAAAAAATCAGAGAATGAGGAGTCTTGGCAGGTTGGCTGTGTCCCTTTACTGAAAGCCACAGCTCCTGCTGGGTGGCTCGCAGCTCGGGGTTCCCCCTGCCACCTTTAGGCCTAGGGGTGGTTAATGTCTAATACTCAAACCCTGCTCATGGTCGCTAGCACTAGCGTACTGTGCACATTATTTCTTGGGACTTTCCTAAACCCTGCCCACATATTAAAGAGTTCCTTTCATAAGCTCTCTGAAAGCAGTTTGCATGTGTCATCTCTTTCCTGCCAGGATCCTAACACTCCCTTATAATGTGAGGTAAGGATTTTAGATTTCATTCTAAATGAGATGGAGGGAAGTGGATTTGGCTCAATGGATACAGCATCCACCTATCACATGGGAGGTCGGGTTCAAACCCAAGGCCTTCTGACCTGTGTGGTGAGCTGGCCCACACGCAGTGCTGATGCACGCAAGGAGTGCCATGACACGCAGGGCTCTCCCCCTCGTAGGGGAGCCCCACCAAGGAGTGCACCCTGTAAGGAGAGCTGCCCAGCGCGAAAAAAGTGCAGCCTGCCAGGGAGCAGTGCCACACACACACAGAGCTGACATAGCAAGATGACACAAGAAAGAGAGACAGATTCTCGGTGTGGCTGACAAGAATGCAAGTGGACACAGAACACACAGCAGGCAGCGGACTTGGCCCAGTGGCTAGGGTGTCCGTCTACCACATGGGAGGTCCGCGGTTCAAACCCCGGGCCTCCTTGACCTGTGTGGAGCTGGCCCACACTCAGTGCTGATGCACGCAAGGAGTGCCTTGCCACGCGGGGATGCCCCCGTGTCGAGGAGCCCCACGTGCAAGGTGAGCACCCTGTAAGGAGAGCCGCCCAGCGCGAAAGTGTAGCCTGCCCAGGAATGGCGCTGCACACACCGAGAGCTGACACAAGATGACACAACATAAAGAAACACAGATTCCCGTGACGCCGACAACAGAAGCAGACAAAAAAGATGCAGCAAATAGACACAGAGAACAGACAACTGGGGTGGGGGGGGGAGGGGAGAGAAATAAATCTAAAAAAACCCAAAAAGAACACCCAGCAAATGGATAGAGAGCAGACAACGAGGGGAAGGGGGGAAGGGAAGAGAGATAAAAATCTTTAAAAAAAAAAAGAGATGGAAAGCCACAGGTGGCTTTTGAGCATATGGGACATGATCTGACTTACATTTAGATCACTCTGGATGTGCAGTATAAAGAAATTGGGTGCAGGCAGGGACGTAGGGGTGGAAACAAGTTTTTATAGTAAAGAGTGATTTGGACTAGGGTGTGAGTAAAAGAGGTGGTAAATGGTTCAATATTGGATATGTTGTGGAGGTAGAGCCAGAGTTTTTGGTGATCTATTTGACAAAGAGAGGAAAAAAGGTAAAAGACAACTCAGGTCTTTGGCCCAAGGACTAATCAAGTTGCCATTTACTAAGATGGGGATGTCTGGGGAAAAAGGAGTCTTTTTAAAAAGATTTTTCTCTCCCTTGACCCCCCCCCCCAACAGTTGTCTGCTCTGTGTCCATTCACCGTGTTCTGTGTCCGCTTGTATTGTCAGCTGCACCGGGAAACTTGTTTCTTGCTGCATTAGCTCTCCGTGTGCGTGGCACCTCTACTGGGCAGGCTGTGCTTTTTCCACGCGGGACAGCTCTCTTTATGGGGCACATTCCTTGCGCGTGGGGCTCCCCTATGCGGGGGACCTATGTGCATCAGCGCTGTGTGCAGGCCAGAAAGAGCAGTCTTGAGGGTGACAAATGTCAAGAGTTCATTTTGGGATATGTAAAATTCAGAGGTCTGTTAAGAGACCCAAGTGCTGGGAGGCTGGATAGGCAGATGGATAATGTGGAGCGCAGATGTCTGTCCTGGAGGTGTGGATTTGGGCAATGCAAGCTGAAAGATAGCATTTAAAGCTATAGAGGATTTTGGTATAAACTGAGAAGAAACTGGAAACTGGCAGCTGTTTCAGAAAGCCCACTCAAGAAATGAGTACAGGGGAACAGGTGTGACTCAAACTATTGGGTATCTCCCTCCTACGTGGGAGGGTCCCGGATTCAGTTCCCAGTGCCTCCTAAAAGACCAGCAGACAGCACACAGCACACACAGAGAGCAGACAATGAGCACAAACGCAGGGGTGAGAAAGATTAAAAAAAAAAAAAGGCACATTCTGCTGAGTTTTATACACTTATATTGTACAATAAAAATTTTTTTAAAGGCATTAAAAAATCTCCAACATGTAGTCTTATTTAATATCTGCAGTAATTCTACAAGAATTATAAATACTTGTAAACCTTCTTAAGAGTAAAAATTAAGAAACCCAAGGGATGCTTTTTAAGTGCTTCACCTATTACCAAGAACTAGTTTTGGTCCAGAGACTTAGAACTCATCAATACCTCACATTTGCCTAGCCACTTCTATTTTGCAAAGGACTGCACAGTGCATTACCTCATTTTACGTATTCACTTTCAGAGATGTTTCCTATTACAGTACTGTTCCCCGTATTTGTCAGCACATTAGGAAAGGGACCTGAATCAATTTTCAACCACAGCACAGAACATGATTTTTGGATGTGTGCACAAATACATGAAGTGTCCTGGAAAACAGAGTAAGCTACCTGGATGTCTGTACGCTCCATCCCCACCCCCCATACTGGCACCCAACAGGCTGTCAATGCTAGTTATAACTCCAGTCTCTTGTAAACTAGTGACAATGCCCAATGATTTCAAACACAATTTTGACTGCTGCTTAGAATAAAGCTTAGTAAAACATATATCGTTCAGTTCATCAACCTAAATATTTAACATCAATTATTTAGAAACAATTTTTGCCATGAAACCAAAGTTACTTTCTAGTCTTTTCCAATACTTAGCTTTGAATATAGTCACCACCCACGAACTTATAAACCAGCTCAGCTGGTTCAAGGGGGCCCATGAAGGGATGAGTGACTGATGGACCTATCTTATTGCTGTGGAATCACACACAACTGAAAACATTTCCCCATCAAAATGGATCAACACTTACCAATCACTGATACAAGTTTTTTTTTTTGGAAAATAAATATAAAATACACTTCTTAGTTAAGCAATGACTTTATTTTCTAAGTACAAAGACAAAAACTTAGGCAACCAGGGCAGATGCTGTGGATGATTCGCTGAAAAGGAAAAAAGGAGAGAGAGGGATTAATACTGGTCTGCCATAGTCATTCACAGAATTTCCAAACACCTAAAATAAACCCCCTTCTAACTAAAAAGCACCAAACAGCTAAGTTCCTGAATCAGAGTTCACTGTATAAAGCCCAATGAATAAAAGCACCCAAGAAGATCTGGCCAACATAAGGAAAAACCTTTCTGGTGGAAACTGCATAGCTGAAAATCAATCATCACAGTAAAGAATTCCAGGCAAAAAAACCACAAACCCCAAGAGCAGACAGTATTAACTGCAGCTTTATACACTATCTTAAAGGCAATTATTTAAAGAGTTCATGTTCTAAATTTGAGGTCTGCAAACTATGGCCATCTGCTTTTTTGTAGTTTTACTGGTACAGTCAACGCCCATTTGTTTATCTATGGTTTGTCTGTTTTCCTGCTACAAGGCCAAAGCCAGTAACTGACCATATACCCTGAAAATATTTACTATAGACCCTTTTCAGAAAAAGTTTGCTGATCCTTGTTCTAAATGAAAAACTAAATGATAACTAGTTTCGATTCATACCTCCTTTCTTCCAGCAATAAAAACCAGCATATATAGATAAAAAGGTCAATACTCACTATTTCCAATTGGGGGGGAGAACTCGCTTTGTCTTGTAATATCGAGCCAATCGGTGAATTCGGCTCTCAATCAGAATCAGACGGAATTTTGCATCCTTATCCTATAAATAAAATTTGATAGAATTTTTAAAAATTCCCTTAAAGCTTAATTTTAAAAAGAATGTAGAATTACCATGCACTTTCTCCAATGAAAACAATTACCCAGTGACTTGTAATGGGCATTGCCTTGTAATATAATCATAGTCTAGTTCACACTACCAGATTAAGTAAAATTAAGGATTCTAGAATGCTTGGGAATGATCTGCAAAACTCTGCAAACAAACACTCCAATATTTTCAACCAACTGAGCATAGCCAAGAAATTGGAGGAGGCAGGGTGAAGCCAAAGTAAATCTCTTCTGCTAGAATTTTTATCTCAAAGCAGTGCTTTGAAAATGTAAACTAGTTCTGTCTAGTTTATGCCTTAAGTCACGTCAGAAAAATCAAATCAGAAGCATTATATTTATTTAACTAAGTCAGTAGAAGCAGTTGTATTTAGCATTAGCTTTTTATTCATTCACTTACCTTTCTGTTCCTCTCAAGATGCTTTCTAACAGCAACAGCTTTCTTAATTAAATGGTAAAGATCCTCAGGAAGATCAGGAGCAAGTCCTTTGGACTTAAGAATTCTCAAGATTTTATTGCCTGTCACAAAACGTACTTGTGCAACACCATGTGAGTCTCTCAGGATCACACCTGGAAAAGTAATATATTTTATAATTCTCTCCACCAAATACACAGGTGAATGGGATACCAAGGCTCAGATCAAATCACTTTCCATATCTCCCGTCTGGAAAATAGGATTTACTTTCATACATCACAAAAACCGACATGAAAGGGCATGCAAAGCTCACTCAGACATCCAAGGAAGGTTTAGCCATCACTAAGGAGAACCTTTTTGGTGGAAACTGCGAATGTTGGAAACAATCATCACAGTGAGCTTGCCCCGATACAGGCGACCGAAGTAATCAATGAGATTCCGGTTTAATACTTGTCTTACAATTAAAACCAGCAAACATTAAGAACTTGTAATCAAACGTTCTCTTAAACACGCAAGGTTTGTGTCACGTGTGGGGCAATTTAACTCAAGAACCAGTATCAGGAGGAAATCACACACGAGGACAGGCGTTAAGGAGCTCCATTAGACAAAAACACTCACCGATCTGTGAAGGAGTCAGGCCCTTCTTGGCCAGTTTGTAGATTTGCTCCTTCACGTCATCAGACGTCAACTTCAGCCACTGTTCATAGAACAGAAAGCAACCTTGGGACAAGAAACAGGAACAGCGCCGCAACAGAGCGCACCCCTCGCCCTCGAAGCCACGGTCCTCACGCACACACGTCCCCCACTACACGCGCGCCCACTTCCCCGAGCGACTAGTGCTCCCCCCGACTTCTCTACGGCCCCCATATGCTACTTACGGTGGGGACGCTGCGGCGATAGGGCAAGGCCGACTGGGACAGGCCCTTCCTGGGAAGAGAAATAACTCAGCGTGAGGTGGCGGCCCGTGCCACCGCAGCCCAGGGCATCCCTCCCTCGACCCGCTGCGCACCCTCACTCCTCTCCCCTGCCCCGTCGGCCCAGTTGGGATCTCGTTTGGCCCCCGCGCTCACCCGGGAGCATGCATGCGACCCATGATGGCGGCAGTCAAGAGCAGAAAGAGAGCGAGCAGGCGAACGCCGCAGGAAGCCACCCGGCACGCAGGAAATGACCTCACACGTTCCAGTTTTCCTCGCATGCAGGAGGCGGAGCTAAGCTGCGTAGCCTCCGTCGTTGGCGTGACTACATATCCCGAAATGCATTTCAACGTCGTCCAGGATTCCTCAAACAAGAAGTCTACACATCCCGGCGTGCACCGGTCTCTGGTTTGGCTCGGAGCCAGAGTGGGAAACTGTCCCACGCCGCTTCCAATCAAAGTCTCCTGCGGATGGGAATTTTGGGCTTCGGGGAGGTTCTCTCAACAGTAGGATGGTTCAGGTTGGATTCCCGGGCTCAGAGGGTGCCTGGGTCAGATAAAGCTTCAGTGTTCGGTGACTTTGGGCCGTCCTCGGAGTCCCCACAGCCCATTGGACTTTCGCGCCTGAGGTTGAGCCATGTACAATTAATTGTTCATTCATCAGCACCTAAAACCTCCAAAGTCTGCCACTGCCTTTAATAAATTTACAGGAGTAATTCGACAAGTATAAAACCATGTGATAAATGCCATACTGGAAGTAATGGTAGCGGTTACCCCCAGGACAATGTTCCATTTCTTTTTCTCTACTGATCTTGTGAAGGGAGGGCTCTCTAAAGTTCACGAACGAGTCCAGGGATGTGAACGCTGGCCTGGCGACTCCCTTGGGCTACGCTCTCTACCCTGAACCTGACTGTGGGGTGTGGGTTCGGCCAGGAGGAGTGTCGTGCACATCCTCACGGAGCCACGTACAGATAGAGCTTTAGGAACAGATTGCAAAGGGCTGGAACTGGAGGTAGGAAGGGGAAGGGGAATGGGAAGGATGAGAGGGAGGAAATGAGACGTTTAATCCTCCTGGCAGAAAAGGAACCACCACTGAGGAAGCTCTTTTAAGACTGAGCTAGGGCTAGAACACAGGACTACGGTGAAAGAATGGACAAAAGAAGCAGCTTGTTAAAAGAAAAAAAGTGACCGTGGGGAGGAGGGAGGTCAGTGAAATCAAGAAATGCCTGTCCACAAGTTTAAAGTAACTGGTGAGACTTTAAAAGAAACCCCAGGTATTAAAACGTCCACCCCCACTCTTTAAACCTACCACTTTTTGATGAATAGCTTTTTCCAAAGCATTAGAAATAGCAATTAAATTCGGAAATATTGGGTAATCTGTTTTTCCCTAGCAAAGGTGCATTCTTATCATTAGCAAAACTTACATCTTTAGCCCAGATACAGAACAAGTATCTAAATTTAACATGGTTCCAGTTCCCAATCCCTAGCCCTGCTTACCTACTCCAAAACCACTTTGTTTCAGTAAAGCTCTCTACCTAGTTGCTCAAACCAGAAACCTAGGAGTCTTCCATGTTTCCTCTTTGTCTCATTCCCATTAGAGTCATCTCAGGTCTACTACAAAAATAAGTCCTGAATACATTCACTTTTCTTCATTTCCATTGTTTAATCTAATCTAAGCCATCATCACCTCCCATCTGGCAACTCAATGGTATCCCAGCTATCTGTGCTTTTACTTGTGTCCCCACTCCAAACACATACAATCTGTTCCAGACCTACCAGTCAGAGTGATCTTTTAAAAATATAGGGAAGTGGATGTGCTTAAACAGTAGGGCACCCACCTACCACATGGGAGGTGCCACATTCAGTTCTCAGTTTCCCTAAAAGAAGACATGCGAGTCAGCAAGTTGACGTGACAAGCCAGTGCGGTGAGCTGATGCACCAAAGAGACACAGCGAGGAAACGCAATGAGAGACACAACAACCAGGCAGCAGACGTGGCTCAAGTGATTGGTCACCTCCCTTATACATGGGAGGTCCTGGGTTCAGTTCCCGGTGCCTCCTGAAAGAAAGGAGCAGATACAGAGAGCACACAACAAGCAGACAATGGGGGAGACGATAAATAAATCTTTAAAAAATAATAAAAATATATATATATAATTTATTACTTCCTTGTTTAAAACCTTCCCATGCTTTCTCAATGCATTTAGAATAAAATTCAAACTCCTGGCTTCGTGCCTTGCCACTTTCCCACTGGTTCTACAACACTCTAGCCAAAAAAAAAAAGATTTATTTTTATCTATTTATTCTCCCCTACCCCTTATTGTTTGAGGTCACTGTCTGCTCTCTGTGTCTATTTGCTGTGTGCTCTCAATGTCTGCTCATCTCATTAGGAGGCACCAGGAACTGAACCTAGAACCTCCCATGTGGGAGAGAAGTGCTCAATCACTTGAGCCAGCTCAGTTCCCTGCTTTGTTGTTTCTCTCATTGTCTTTCCTCTTTGTTGTATCATCTTGTTGTGTCAGTTTGCCACGCCTGCCCATTGTGCCAGCTTGCCTTCTCCAGGAACCAAACCCAGAATCTCCCATGTGGTAGGCAGGAGCTCAATCACTTGAGCCACATCCCCTTCCCACTTACTCCTTTCTGATTCTCTAAGATAACAACCTGTTCCTTTCCTGCCTAGGGACTTTCCCCTAGATATTGCCTTTTCTGTAATGCACTTCCCAAGATCTTCTCAGGGCTAGTTCTCAAATTCTGGCCTCAATATCATTTCCTTCCTGAGGAGGCCCATCTAAAGCAGTCTTTATTCCAACACTATGCTATTGATTGCCTTTATAGTACATAAATATCTGCCATTTTCCTTCAGTTTCTTAATTATTTGGTTGTCAGTCTGCCTCCAATAAAATTTTAATTGAGATATTAATAGAATATTCATTGCTTTAGTCCCAACACCCAGAAGAGTTGCCTGGCAAGAGATTAGATTCTCAATAATTATTTGAGAGAAAAGCCTAAAAAGGTAATTTTCTCCCCTTTCAAGATATCTAGACTACAGACATCATTTCAGTAGGCAGAACACAGTGGCAAGAGTAAAGAGTTGGCAATCTTCATCTGGAATATAGTACATCTGTCTGTGATTTGGACCAAATCAGTTACTTAGTTACACATGAGTTTTTTAAGTCCTCGAGTATTGCTGGAATTACTGTCTGTCAGCCCCTGACTTATCACAAGTTATATCTTGCGGTAGAATGATTGAGGGATATGTTACGGATGGCTCTGGTTTCTGGGCTTCTAGGTTTTTGGCTTATATCACATAAAAGAATTTAAGGACACATCATAGGGTAGGCAAGGGAGTAAAGAGTTTATTAAGAAACAAGAAAACAAGAAAAGGACACTGTCCCAGGGTGTATTGTGTGGATGGGGCTCCAGGTCAGACCTTTTAAAAGTCTGTTTGCTGTTTTGATTGGTTGCCCTACCTGTCATTTCTCAGGAGGCCAATAGTGAGGCCTTTTTAGGATATCCGGGGCCTTCCCTCTCGTTTCAAATTATTCTCACAGCCAGGGTCTCGCTGTGTCTTTCCAGCAGCTTTCTTCTCAGGTTTCTGGGCGGGGTCTCACAGCCATAGGCCCTGTCGGCCACATTGTCTGCTGGGACAGCAGCCTTCCCCCTTTCACTTACTAACCTGCCTCATACCTATGATATAACCATATCAAGAACTGGATTGAGTTTTGACAAAACCGCTCTGACAAAAACAAAACAAAAAACAAACAACACAGTTAAAAAGACCATACAACTAATAAAAATACAGGAAGGTTGACTCAAATATTGATCTATGCAATTATTACTTTTTATGGTTTTGTTTTTAATCATGTTTAAACCCTTCACTAATTTTTAATCACTTTATCTGGACATGTTTATATATTCAGCAATATCAAAGAGGAAATATGATGGTGGGTATGTGTGTGTTTAATTGTAATCAAATGGCGTTTATTTTCTATTAAGCCATACCCCCATTGCCTTTCTATGCAACGTATTTTTTTGAGAATTAAAAAAAATTGGAATCTTCTGGTTTTATAAAGCCATAAAAAAGTAAACTTTATTTCAGTTATTTAGAAAGCTATTCACTGTTAACACAATTATTTATTAAAGGAAGATGTTCAGTGATCAAGTAGTTTAAAAATTGTGTGGATCTTTATTTTTTCATTTTATTTTTATTCAGGTAAAATTCACATAACACAAAATTCACCATTTGAACTATTTTAATGTGAAATTCAGTGGATTTTGGTACATTCACAGTATTGTGCAACCATCTCCATTATTTATGCCACAACATTTTCATCACATCAGAAAAGAAATTATACCCATTAAGCTGTCACCACTCATTCCCCAAACCCCTCTTCTGTCAGTTCCTGGCAAGCACTTACCTGCATTCTGTCTCAATGGGTTTGTCGACTCTGGATGCTTCATATAATTGGAATCATGCAATTATGTGACTTTTGTGACTGGCTTCTTTCACTGAGTGTAATGTTTTCAAGGTTCATCCATGTTGCATGTATCAGTACTTTTTTTTTTTTTTTTTAAAAGATTTATTTATTTAATTAATATCCCCCCCTCCCCTGGTTGTCTGTTCTTGGTGTCTATTTGCTGCGTCTTGTTTCTTTGTCCTCTTCTGTTGTCGTCAGCGGCACGGGAAGTGTGGGCGGCGCCATTCCTTGGCAGGCTGCTCTTTCTTTTCACGCTGGGCGGCTTTCCTCACGGGCGCACTCCTTGCGCGTGGGGCTCCCCCACGCGGGGGACACCCTTGTGTGGCACGGCACTCCTTGCGCGCATCAGCACTGAGCTTGGCCAGCTCCACACGGGTCAAGGAGGCCCGGGGTTTGAACCGCGGACCTCCCATATGGTAGAGGGAGGCCCTAACCACTGGGCCAAAGTCCATTTCCCTGTATCGGTACTTTTTACAGCTGAGTAATAGTCCATTGTATGGATACACCACATTTGTTTAAGTATTCATCTGTTGTTGGGTACTTAGGTTGTTTCCACTTTTTGGCTTTTATGAATGCTGCTGCTATAAGCATTTCTGTACAAATTTTTGCATGAATATGTTTTCAATTCTTAGGAGTGGAGTTGCTAGGACATAAGGTAACTCTACGTTAACCTTTTCTCTCTCTTTTTAAAATGTTACGTTCAAAAAAATAAGAGGTCCCCATATACCCCCCTCACCCCACTCCTCCCACATCAACAACCTCTTTTATCATTGTGGCACATTTTTTTGAGGAACTGCCAAACTATTTTCTCAATGGTGACATCATTTTATGTTCCCACCAGCAAGGTACAAGATTTCCTATTTCTCCCCATCCACACCAAGCCTTGTTAGTTTCTAGTGGGTAGAAGTGGTGTCTCACTGTGGTTTTGATCTGCATTCCTCTAGTGGCTAATGGTATTGAGCATCTTATCATATGCTGATTGGCCATCTGTATATCTTCTTTGGGGCAAAGTCTATTCGAGTCTTTTGTGCATTTTTTAACTGGGTTGTCATTTTTGTTGAGTTGTGTAAGCGCTTTATATTATCTGAATATAAAACCTTTATCAGATATATGGTTTCCAAATATTTTCTGCCATTCTGTGGGTTTTCTGTTAAACTTTCTTGATAGTGCCATTTGATGCACAAAATTTCTTCATTTTGATGAAGTCAATTTATTTTTCTCTTTTGTTGCTTGTGCATTTTGGGTCATAGTTACCTAATCCAAGATCACAAAGTTGTACACCTGCACAGGTTGTAATTTTAATTTTCTTTTTTAGATTAAAAAAAAATTAAGTTAAAAAATTTTATGTACATTTTATTTATCCACCCCCTCTCCCAGATGGTTCTTTTGTCTGTCTGCTCGCCTTCTCCAGAACTGAACCTGGGACCTTCCGCATGAGAGGCGAGTGCCCAGAGACTTGTCACATCTGCTCCCTGTGGGCTGCAGTGTCCTGCTGCTCTGTGGCACGTTTGTTGTGGTGGGGGCGGTGTCTATCTCGTTTTTCTTTTTTTGCAGTGGGGCCAGCATCTAGCTCGTTCCTGCCGGGGCAGTATCTGCTTGTCTTATTTTAGATGGCTCCACAACCCAAGCCCAGGACCTCCCATGTGGCAGGCAGGCATCCAACTGGTTGAGCCATACTTGCTTCCCGGGTTAGTTCTTTAATCCATTTTGAATGAATTTTTGTATATGGTATGAGATAAGGGTACAACTTCTTTCTCCTGCATGTAGTTATCCAGTTATACCAGCACCATTTATTGAAAAGGCCATTCTTTTCCCCATTGAATTGTCTTGGAACCATTGTTTGGGTCCATGATCTCTTCTGGATCATACAAACAAACAAAAAACCCAAATAGTTGTTCTAGAAATGGAAAGTACAACTAAATTAAAAAAACTTATGGATGGATTAAGTAGTGAATTGGAAGAGAAGTCAGAATAATTATTGAGAATGTAGTATAGATGTCCTTCTTACCCACCCTCCTAAAAAAAAAGGAAAAATATGGAAGAGAAGTAAAAGGCATGGAAGAGAGTGGGAAGGTCTGTTACACATTTAATCAGCTCCAAAGGAAAAAGATAGGGAGAATGTGACATATATAATATTTGAAGATAATGGCTGCTAGCTTCTGCTTAACAAGATGGTGGTGTAATGTTCCAGTGTATCATTGCCTTACAAAATGTTTGAACAACTGGCAAAAACTGCAGTCATCCTCCTCAAAATTCTGAAAAAAGCTAAAAGGTTGCAATAACTGAGCAAGTGTCTAATCAAGAAAACAGAGCCAACCTATCAGTGGCAGCCTGAAAGACTGAGCTAGGAAATTCTTTTTGGGCTTTACCCTCCCACAATTACTGTGGAAACAGCAGCAGCTTGAGGACAGCTAAAGCAGTGTCAGAAACAATTAAAGCAGCCCAGGGCAAAGGAATACCTCCTTTAAGCCATACAAAGAGAACCCAGGAGAGGAAGAATGTTTATTTCTTAGGGAGTAGAGGGACCCTTCAAATTCCTGTAAATGGGAGAATTCCTAAGGCCAGTTCAAGCACAAGACCCGGACAAAACACAGACTCAGTAAAGTCAGAGAGGACCCTGTACTTTGCATTCACCTCAGGGTGCTCTTCTTGTTAGGAGAGCTAACTCTGAAGGAGAGCAATGCAGAAATAATTTGTAAAAACTTTAAATGTAAATGCATTAAACTTTCTAGTCAAAAGGCAGAAATTGGCAGAATGGATAAAAAAGCATGACTCTTCTATAAGCTGTTTAACAGGAGACTCACGGTAAATTCAGACACAAGTATGTTGAGGGAAGCAGACTTGGCTCAATGGATAGAGCATCCGCCTACCACATGGGAAGTCCATGGTTCAAACCCAAGGCCTCCTTGACCCGTGTGGAGCTGGCCCATGCACAGTGCTGATGTGCACAAGGACTGCTGTCCATGCAAGGGGTGTCCCCCGCGTAGGGGAATCCTACGCGCAGGGAGCGCACCCCGTAAGGAGAGCTGCCCAGTGAAGAAATAAATTCCGGGCTGCCCAGGAGTGGCGCCGCACACACGGAGAGCTGATGTAGCAAGATGAGGGAACAAAAAGAGACACAGATTCCTGGTGCCGCTGACAAAAATGCAAGCGGACACAGAAGAGCACACAGTGAATGGACAAAGAGAGCAGACAATGGGGGAGAGGGGAGATAAATAAATCTTAAAAAAAAAAAAAGTAGGTTGAAAGTGAAAGGATGGAAAAAAATATACCATGCAAATAGCAACCAAGACATTAAAAAAATAAAGACAAAAAAAAAATAGCAACCAAGAGAGGTGGTATAGCTATACAAATATGAGATAAAATAAACTTAAAAACTGTTACAAGGGAAAAAGAAGGTCAATGTATACTGATAAAGGGGTCAATTCAACAAGAAGATACAATATTAAAAATGCATATGCATTTAATGGCAGAACCCCAAAATATATGAAGCAAACATTGGTGGATTAGAAGGAAGAAATAGATGGTTCTACTCAATACACCACTTTCAATAATGTTTAGAACATCTAGACAGACCATCAAGAAGGAAATAGGGGAGGCAGATTTGGCTCAACTGATAGAGCATCTGCCAACATGGGAGGTCCAGGGTTCAAATCCAGGGCCTCCTGACCTGTGTGGTGAGCTGGCCCACACACAGTGCTGATGCATGCAAGGAGTGCTGTGCCACACAGGGGTGTCCCCCACATAGGGGAGTCCCATGTACAAGGAGTGCACCCTGTAGGGAGAGCTGCCCCATGTGAACAAAGCACAACCTGCCCAGGAGTGGCACCACACACATGAAGAGCTGATGCAGCTAGATGATGCAACAAAAAGAGACACAGATTCCTGGTGCCACTGTTAAGAATGCAAGTGGACACAGAAGAACACACAGCAAATGGACAAGGAGAACAGACAACAGGGGGAGGGGGAGAAGGGAGAAATAAATAATACATTAAAAATCTTAAAAAAAAAAAAAAAGGATGGAAATAGAAGACTTGAATGGTACCCTAAAGCAACTATACCTAACAGACGTATATAGAACAGTTCACCTAACAGCAAGAGAATACACATTCTTCTCTAATATACATGGATCATTCTTTATGATAGTAGCTCACAAAACAAGTCTCAATAAATATCATACAATGTACCTTCTCCAGTCATAATGGAATGAAGATAGAAATCATTGACAGAAGGAGAACTGGAAAATTCACAAATATGTGGAAATTAAGCAAAACACTGTTAAACAACTAATGGGTCAAAGAAGAAATCACAGGAGAAATGAGGAAATATCTTGAGGCAAATGAAAATGAAAACAGAGCATACCAAAACTTATGGGAAGCAACTGAGAATAAAGTTTAAAGTTCTAAATGCTTACATTAAAGAAGACTAAAGATCACAAATCAGAGATAGACTCACAACTAGAGGATCTAGAGAAGGAGCAAACTAAATCCAAATTGAGTAGAAGGAAAAATAACAAAGATTAGAGTGGAGATAAAGGTAATAGAGAAAATAAAAATTAGAATCAACAAAACCAAGTTAATTCTTTGAAAAGAATGGTAAAATCAACAAAGCTTTAGATAGACTGAGAAAGAAAAAACTAGAGGACACAAAAAACTAAAATTAGAAATGAAAGGGGGGACATTACTACTATTCCTACAGAAATAATAAAAAGGATTATAAGAGCATCCTATGAACAACTGTACAACAAATTAGATGAAATGGATAACTTTCTAGAAACACACAAACTGCCTACATTTAAGAAGAAATATAAGATGTCAACAGGACAATTTACAAGAGACTGAAACAGTAATAAAATCTCCCAATAATGAAAAGCCTAGGAGCAGATGGCTTCACAGGTGAATTTTACCACTAACAAGAATTGACACCAATCCTGTGAAAATTCTTCCAAAAAACTGAAGAGGAGGGAACGCACTCAACTCAATTCTATGAGGCCAACATAACCCTAATACCAAAGCCAGATAAAGATATCACAAGAAAATTAGACTAATATCCCTTACGAATATAGATGCAAAATCCTCAACAATATATGTCCTTTGATGTCTGGTTTGTTTCACTCAGCATGATGTCTTTAAGGTTCATCCATACCATAGCATGTATCAGAACTTCATTCTTTTTTATGGCTGGATAATATTCCATTTCATTATACCAAATTTTGTTTATCCATTCATCTGTTGATGGATGCTTGTATTCCTTCCACCTTTTGGCAATTGTGAATAATGCGACTATGAGCACAGGTTTGCAAATATCAGTTCGAGCCCTCGCTTTGCATTCTTTTAGGTATATACCTAAAAATGGGATTGCTGGGTTGTACAATAATTCTATACTTATGTTTCTGAGAAACCACCAACCTTTGTTTTCCACAACTACTGTACAATTTTATATTCCCACTAACAATGTACAAAGGCTCCTATTTCTCCAACATTTGTTATTTCTCTCCCCTTCCCCCCGCCCCAACCCCCTGTTGTCTGCCCTGTGTCCATTTGCTGCGTGTTCTTCTTTGTCTGCTTCTGTTGTTGTCAACGGCACAGGAATCTGTGTTTCTTTTTGTTGCGTCATCTTATGTGTCAGCTCTCCGTACATGCAGTGCCATTCCTGGGCAGGCTGCACTTTCTTTTGTGCTGGGTGGCTCTCCTTACAGGGTGCACTCCTTGCGCGTGGGGCTCCCCTACGCGGGGACATCCCTGCATGGCAGGGCACTCCTTGTGAGCATCAGCACTGCGCATGGGCCAGCTCCACATGGGTCAAGGAGGCCCGGGGTTTGAACCGCGGACCTCCCATGTGGTAGACGGACGCCGTATCCACTGGGCCAAGTCCGCTTCCCTCCCGTTTTTTAATAGTAGCCATCCTAGTGGGGATAAAATGGTATCTCGTGGTGGTTTTGATATGCATTTCCTTAATAGCTAATGATGTTGAACATCCCTTCATATGCTTTATGGCTATTTGCCTATCTACTTTGGAGAAATGTTTATTGAAGTCCTTTGACCCGTTTTAAAATTGGGTGTTTTTTTGTTGTTGTTGAGCTCTGAATTTGAATCTGAATCTGGAATTCAGGTCAGGATTATTGGGGTGATGCAAGAACAGTAACAATGAGCTCATATGAAGGTTTAGAAAGTTTAGATGGCAAAAGAAATGACAACAACGTTCCTTTATTCCAAAGATATTTTAATACAATCGTAGTACAGTTATGAAGTCACATTCAATCCACTGAATATATTCAAGGTATTAATAAAAAACTATACATCTTTATAAACTACTTTAATATAATTAAAGTATTTGGTTCTTATCAATGAGACTAATTATGACATTCATTCATATTTGTACTGCTAATCAAATAACACATAAGTAAATCTACAGATTATGATAATCAGGCTTCAGTCCTTCTTGGTCTGAAGTCTTGGTATCAAAACTGAATGTTTTCATTTCTTTTTTAAATGCCACAATACTTGAATCTTAGAAAGAACAATCAATTTAAGGCAAGATATTGAAATTTGTATAACCTCTAATTTGAAAAAAGAATACTTTATCAAAGATCATACATGCTTTAACATTCAGATACCTATAGAGTCATATAAAGGCAGCAATGAAAACGTCAGTGCAAGTTCTACATTGGGTTCCTCAGTAAAGATAGTAATAGGTTCTTAGAATAAATCATTACTTCAATCCCAAAACACTGGCAAAAGGAAAGAATTCTTCTGGTGCAGACTTACATAATTACTTTTACTCAATAAAGATAGGTATAAAATATTGTGATTACACATAAAAATTAGTGTCTTTGCCAGTTTGTTTAAACTTTTGTTTTTCAGATTTACTTTAATGCAAGGTTAAAAAGAAGTTTAAAATTCCTACTGATTTTTAAATACATTGATATTAAGAAGTAGTACAAAGAGGCTCCTTTGTACTTTTTTTTGTAAGGACTGAATATCAGCATTTCACAAAGAAATAACTTATATTAAAATATATGGAAAATGTGTGTGTGTATGTGTATGTTTAATGACCAAAGAAAGCACACAATTAGTTAAATTAAGAGAAAAGAGCATTACCACTTATTCTATAGAACTCTGGTTAACTGTGCAGTATTAGCCATAATATACACTTTTAGATAAGAATCCAGAATTCTTGTATTTGCAAAGTGTCATTCCATTTTCTAGCTCTATTATTTGTGCTAAAAGACACTGATGTAACAGACTGCAAAAAAATTGAGGCATATTAACAATGACATCTTTTACCAAAACAGTACTTTGTTTTTCAGTAGCTAATAAATGATGGAATGGAATTAGGTCTCCAAAAACATCAGGTAAAACTATCTAGTACTTTACATTTGCAAAGTTACATATACACATTAAGGAAATGTTAACTGTATATGGAAAAAGCAAACAAAGGTGGTGCTTTGATATGAATTTTAATTAGCTTAAATAGGCAACACATTTTGACATTAATATAAAAAGATATTCATATATCATACTCATGGGGTTTCCTACAAATGGACCATTAGTGTTAGGCACCAAAAATTTCAAGTTTTGTTTTTGTTTTTTAAGCCTATTCTACTGGATATATCCTTAACCCTATTATTTAGGCTCTGCAGATATCACCATTTACATTAAACATTTGCATAATTCATAAAATTTCTGTTCTGGGCAAATGATTTGAAATTGTTGCTTTTCTTTTTATACTCTTCATTGTATATTTTGTCAGTTATCTCACAGCAATTAGATTACTACAATCTCTATTGCCATTTAAAAAGTGTCTGAATTTCTATTATAATCATGGGAGTATATATTGTGTATATATATTTATTCAGACTAAATATAAATTATGTGTAAAGTTGAATGGGTAAGTGATAAAAATAAATCTTATTTTTAATGGCTACTGTAGATTAATTTTAATCATGTCCTTTATGATTCTGAATCTCACTATGTTAAGGAAGAAAATTCTTTCATGCAAATGTACAAATGTTTACAAATTTAACTAAGACAGTTTACAAGACAAACTTCTTCATAAAGGAATATATTGAAATTTGGTTTGGACTCTAAAATTCTGTCCTGGACCTCTGATGAAGAGTCTGCCCTACTCATGGAGTTCTTGCAGCAAATAGGAATGGAAGAATAATTTTCACTTGTTTAATAAGGGAGTGGAGTATAGATATATGGAGGTGAAATTACCAAGCTTCAACTGACATTCTTGGAAAAAAAAGTAGGATTATAATGGAATGATGGAATTTAGTGTACAGCTAGCAACACTGATCAATCTCATTCAAGTGCTGGGTAACAAAGAAATTAGACCAAATGGCTTGACATTTAAATAATTAAGTCACAAAGAAGTAGAGAAAATTATCTTTCTGTGGAAAAAACTTAGTAAATGTGCACAATATCTTGTCTTTACTAAACTGATGGTGGGTGAAAACTACTTACTAATTATTTATTGAGTCAGGGAAAGGCATCAGATATGAAGTGCCAGAGAAGCATATGAAGTTAAGGCACCAATATATACAACTTCAGTGATTGGCACTTATTCTGAAAAAGGATTTAAAGACATGAATAATAAAAAGCAGTATTATATATTTTTTCCTACTTCTATTAACTATTTAGTAGTTTTTAACACAGCTGGGTGTTATTTGTGCTTCGCTTTTCAGCCATGTGAATAGCAGCTGCATTTTATGGTAACATCCCATACCTTTCCTTTCCTTTGGTGTTTGTGAATATATACTGTGGTAAAGGTTATAAAAGATGCATAAAAGCAAAATGTGTTGTGCTCATATAAGGAACAATCCAAAGTAGGTGGCTGAACTGACATAGTGCTATCAAATGAAACTAGAGCTATTACTCTAAATTACCAAGGAAAGGCTTAAAATCTTCACCAACTCAAAGTCTTTTTCAGGACTTACTATACATTAAGTTTAGGGTTTGTAGTACCCATCTCTCTCTATATTTATTGTTGCATTCTGTATAGTCTTTCTATATAATGACTTCCACAAATTCATAAAAGTTAGTCTTGTGACTGTTGGTCCAACAGATGTGTTGCAATGCAGCAAGTATCTTTAATTTTAAAACGTCTGTCCAAGTATAAAAATACTATACAAAGTCTACAAGTATTTGTGTGTATGCGTACATGCCCACATTTATAATAACTATTCTTGCTTCCAAAACTCAGAAATTCACTAGCTTACAAATAGGTTGCTGCAGTCAACTGGTACCACTTAACTGTCTCTTTGCTCAAGTTGAAATCTTTCAGAGGCAGCGTTATTCCACCTAAGAAAAAATTCTCCCGCAGAGATTCTGCACTAAGTACACTTAGTTGAAGTTCTCTTTGTTTTAGGGTTTCTTTGCTGTATCCACTGTACACAAGCTATAGCAAGGAAAAAAGAAACATTAAATTAGAAGTTATAAAATAAAACAGTTTGGTATCTGGAATATTTTATGTGAAAACAGAAGTGAGGATATTAGCAAAAATTAACCACAAATTATGACATTGATCACCACACATCTGGTAGAATTTGGGTCAATACTTTAGAAGCACGCTTTATATTTCAGGAGTTCTAGATTATACTAATATTCCTCTAGATATCTGAGAGATGGATGAAGTAGGACACCAATCACAGCCTAAAAACAGAAATTAGAAACATGGTTTTTTTCCTGAGATGGAGGTGATGGGAAAAGGAAAAGAAATTACATGGCACTATAACTTAAGATGACCTAGTGGCTAGGTAAAGAGAACGGAAGGAAGCAAGTTAGGATAGCATAATTATAATTATTTTGAAAACAAGGGATTAAAATTTCCTTTTGTGATCTTGTTTTGATGGGTTTTTATATACCATGAAATGACAGTTTCCGATTATCCATAATTCAGTGCAAACTTACCAAATAAAAATGCAGTTAACAGCAAATGTAGAGTGTTGCAGCATTATCCATTTCAATTCTCATTGTATTGAACACTTAACTTGGACTTTTTTTCCCCCAGAAAGCCTCACCCTAAGTTGTGATAATCAACTCCTTAACCTAACCTTTCTAATTGTTTGGCTAAATAACAACAAAACAAAAACAATACTGAAATCACTTCATTTTCTTTTTTTTAGGAGGTACCAGGGCTTGAACCTGGGACCTCATACATAGGAAGCAGGCACTTAACCAATGAGCTACACCTACTCTTCTCATTTCATTTTCTTGATAGCAGAACACTAAAAAAATCCAATACTCCTTTTTGAGAATAATACCAATTAGCCTTCACCAAGCATTCTGTATGCTCTTAAAGGAGTGAGAGGCTCTTATATCGTTTTTAAGAAATTTATATCTTTGATGAAAATTCAGAATTATTTGACTCCAATCTCTATCCAAACATTTTTGTGTAGATATAATGTTAATGACACAAATAATGTATTCATTCTAAAGAAATAGTTGAATGAGAAAAAAAAAAGAGGGGTGGGGTGGGTTACCATAGCAGATTGACCATGAATATCTCAGCAAAGTCACAGTCCTACTTCACACTGCTCAGTTAACGCTTTGCTTATTACTTTCAGTTTTATGCACTTTATTTCAAGAAGGTTACTTAAAGAGTAAAATATGATTGAAGAATGACCAGGATCTTGAAAGGATTTTGAAACTAAATGCTATCATTTTAAGGTAAAGATATTGAAGATAGGAAGTGGATTTGGCCCTATCAGGGCCATCTGCCTACCACATGGGAGGTCCGCTGTTCAAACCCCGGGCCTCCTTGACCCGTGTGCAGCTGGCCCATGCTCAGTGCTGATGGGCACAAGGAGTGCCGTGCCACGCAGGGGTGTCTCCTGCGTAGGGGAGCCCCGTGCGCAAGGAGTGCACCCCATAAGGAGAGCTGCCCAGTATGAAAAGAAAGTGCAGAGTGCCCAAGAATGGCACCGCACACGTGGAGAGCTGACACAGCAAGGTGACCAACAAAAAGAAACACAGATTCCTGGTGCCGCTGATAAGGATAGAAGCGGTCACAGAAGAACACACAGCGAATGGACAGAGACAGCAGACGACTAGGGGGGTGGGGAGGGGAGAGAAATTTAAAAAAATAAATCTTTAAAAAAAAAAAGTCTAATAGAAATATTAAAAAATATATATTGAAAATGTTTTAAAAGAAGAAATAGGAAGGATAATTTGAACTTCCATTAGCTGAAGGGCTGCCATGTAGAAGAAGGAAAAGAGTAGTTCTATGTGGTCCCAAGACATACAAATGAGTTGGTGCAAACCACAGGGAGTCAAGATTTTCAGCTCAGTTAGTATAAAAAATAATCTGCTAAGCTTTGGAGATGCCAAAAACAAACTGGATGACCTGTAAGTATTTAAGCATTGATTAGATTACTTTTCGAAAATCAGTTGTAGAGGGGCTTTCAGCACAGGAAGAATAGTTGAATCATATTGTTCCAAGGGCATTTTAAAACTTAAAGGTCTGTGATTTAAGGTTTGATTCTGATTATTTTGTTAAATACCATTAGACTGTTACTGATTTGTTTTTCTAGTACAATGACTATTTTAGCAACTGATAACTAAAATTTGTAAATTTAAAATGTTTAAAATTTTAAAATTCCCAAACAAATCTAGGAGATTTTTATAAATGATTTTAACTTACCATTTCATTGAATGTTGGATTCCTGGTTTTTCGTGAAATTTTGGTTTTACGTTTGGATGTTTTGTGGGTATCTGGAAGTAGGTATGTTTTAACATACGGATTTGGGTCAGCCCCATCTTCAGTAACCTATAAAGAAAAGCAGTCCCTTAACAGTAATGCCTCCTACCAAGATATAGATTTCTTCTACCATCATTATTATTTGTAAACACTCACAAGATCTTTGATGTGCATAACCATGATGAAAAGAGTACCATTTCGGTAAGAGACAGATAACTTCACTGCTCCTCCTATTTGGCCTGGGGTAGGACTGAAGGGACCTGCATCTGAAAATGTAAGTAATTTACCTTTATTTTAAATTGCTTGCAGTGGTTCAGAGTACAACAAAAGGATTTTACGTTACTTCAATAGACTACCATACATGGAACAAAAGAACTTGCTAGGCCACTGATTTATAGTTATTTAATAATCTATCTCACTCTATTAAGACAGATACTATTTATCATTATCTAGAAATAGACTGGTTTAGAAAGAATATCCTGATTCTTCCCCTATTCTCACATTCTCAATGACAACAGCCAGTAACCCCACTGTCACTCCACCACATCTACTGGGTAGTTACCGACTTGTAGGTCACAAGGAAGCAATGAATTCTAAAAGCAGAAAAATAATCTTACCTGCACATCTGGCTATTCCTTCAGCTTTCTCATCACGAAGTAAAGGGTGGAAAAAAGTACAAACAAGATCACACTAAGATGAAGGGAAAAAAAAGTCATTAGTTCAAATATTATGTAGCACGAAAGGTACAGTAGGTTATTATTTGTCATATAGGAGGTCACCTCTGCTACATCCAATGAAGCACTCATCAAACTCTGTAAATAGCTGTTTAACTCAATTTTCCTTTTGGCTGCTACATCTTTTATGTGTGTTCTTCCTAGAACCATCCTATTAGGAAAGCTAAAAAATGAAAACAAAAACAAGTAGGATTTAAGTTATTTTATCTGGAAGTTTACAAAAGAAATACACTTTTTAAAACATACTTAACTGCACAGTAGAGTCTTAATTTGAAATAAGTTTTTTTGTATGTGTGATTTCCCTTTTAAAAAGTACAGGCTTTTTTTGTTTAAGTATTGGAAATGAAATAGTTGAGTTACTTATTATCCTTTTATAATCCTTTATACAAAAGGTATGCAAGTTGCCTTTATTACTACAAATGAGGAAATAGGTATATGCCCATTTTTCTGTTTATTTCTTCTCAAGTTTAACTATTCACAAATATTTTTTTATTCATATCAGATTCCCAAAAAAGTCATTACTCAAGCAGCCATTGCTATTGGAGAAACCAGTAAACATACAAATAATGACCTAGGGCCCAAGTCAGGTGCTAAAAGATAATCTCAACTCTGCTTGTTTTGGTGGCAGTGGGAAAATGAGACTGCTCATGGAAATAAACTGATACCCACTTTACCTCCTACTTGCTTTTAAAATCTAGTCTGAAAAGAATATGAGCAACTTGATACAGGAAATATAGATATTCAAAGTCTACTAGCCACTAAACTACCTTAAAACTGGGAGATTTCCAAAGGGTTTCAGTTAAAACAGTAAGATTTTAGTTAACAGTCTTAATGGTAAATTATTTTTGAGAGGGGCTCAGTATGACCCATAACAGAATACTTATTTTTGCAGTGATTTAGCTGCAGAATCAAAACTAAGATTCCAAATCTTTATCTTGTGTTGTTTACTGTGGTAGAGACAACAAATTCAAAATTTTAACTAAAATTAGAATCTGGAAAATCCCTTATTTTAAGTTTAATATCTAGATCATTTATTCATTGTTTATTCAGTCAACAAAATATTATGGCTCCTTGTCTACATCTAGTACTGGGTTAGACCTCTGTGATAGAAAAGAAAACAAGACAGGCACAATTCATAATATTGTACTACATGTTAAAACAAAGCTTTTGACCGACATTTGATCATAAAGAAATTGTTTCCTACAAGAAAGGATTATTAATGCACAAGGATGGGAACATACCCTGGTAATTTCCAAAGTGGAAAAATAATGCTGAGCTTATTGTGAAGTTCTTGAAACTCGTCAAATGTTCGGAAAACAAATGATGGTTCCAACTGTCCTTCCCTCAAAATTCGGACTACATAAATCTGAAAAGAAATCATAGCCCAAACACACATTAAAATTATAACAAAACTTTTCTTGATAGAAAGAAAATTTACAAATTATCTCTATGTAGTCCAAGTGCTTTATTTTATTATTGTTTTTAGGAGGTACCAGGGATTGAACCCAGGACATGGTACACGGGAAACTGGCGCTCAACCACTAAGCTATATCCACTCCCTCCAAGTAGTTTTAAATTGGTAATATATAGGCACCAATAGGAAATAACAAATAAAAAATCATTGTATTTATAACATATCTAACTATATTTTAAGAATAATCATAACCATTATATATATATATATCTTGAAATGAAAGTATTTCCTTCCTGGGATTAAATATAACAAATATACTCCCCAATCTATTAATTTAATTCATTTCCAATAAGAATATTAGAGTAAGTAAGCTCATTTAAGAGAGTAAATGGGGGAAAAGACAAAAAAAATACAAGGTGTGGGAGATGAGGGAATTTACCTTATTGTATATTATTGTATATTAATATATTATTAAGTGACAGTACTTTAAAGAGAGTAATTCTGGTATAAGAAGAATCAGATATATCTAAGGAAGATCAGAAATAAATTCAGTAATACATATAAACTTAGTTTATGTAAATATGGCATTATAAATCATTGGGGAAAGAATGGACTACTCAGTAAAATGGTGTTAGAATAATTAGATATATATCAAGGTAAATCCCTAACTATTTTACAAAAATAAGTTCCAGAGATATTGAAGTTGTAGAAAAGTAAAAGCATAAAAGAAAACAAAGGAGGTTATTTTCACTCTCTGGGATAGCTAAGATGTAGGACTAATATAAATCCCAGAAATCAGTAAAAAAGAAAAAAAGAGAGAGAGAGAGAGATGGCCACATAAATATTTTAAATTTCAGCAAATTTAAAAGACAAATGACAGGACAATAGACAAATGACTATTAATAAATAAAAAGCTAAGAACACAAAGGATTGAGGTCCTGCAAATCAACAGGAAAAAAAAAGGCAAAACCTTAATTGGGTACAATATGAATGAATGAAAAGTAATTTTCAAAAGAAATAAATACTTGATAACCATATAAAAAGATTCTAAAATTTACTCTAATAAGTGAAAACTAAAATACTAGTGAAATAGATTTTCTCGTTTAAAAAATTTTATTGAGTATATCATTCATACATGAAAATAGCGTATAGTAAAAGCTGTGAACGTCCAAAACAAACATGCATAACATCATACAGGGCTCCCATACATCACCCCACCATCAACACCTGCAATGTTGCAAGTTATGGAAGAGTCTTGTCAAAATATTACTACTAACTATAGTCTATATCTTTCATTTGGTGTAGTTTCCCAATCCACCTTATTAACAGCCTGTATTAGTATTATATATTTGTTATAGTTCATGAGAGAAAGTTCTCATATTTGTTCTGTTAACCACAGTCCATTGTCCACCACAGGATTAGTGAAATGGATTTTTAAAATCTATCAGTTTGTTAAAAATTAAAGAAAAGCATTGGAAGGTATTATCCAACAAAAATATTAGCACAAAGGTGAAAAGTAACAACAAAAAAGATGAAAATGCTATACTGTGGAGAGGTGGGGAGTGAGCACACCAAAATCCTATTGTTGTTCAAAAACAAATTTCACAGATTTGTAAAATTTCATCAAACTGGAAAGTGGAATGGGAACTTAGATTATTTACTTTATAAAATAAAATAAAAATTGTTTGAATTTGTTACAATAAGCAAGATTTACTTTTTAAAAAAAATTTCTAAAGATTTCTTTTTTATTTCTTTCTCTCCTCTCCCCCGACTCCATTTGTCTGCTCTCTTGTGTCCATTCACTGTGTGTTCTTCTGTTCTGTGTCTGCTTACATTCTTGGCGGCACTGGGAATCTGTGTCTCTTTTTTGTTGTGTCATCTTGCTGCATCAGGTCTCCGTGAGTGCGGCACCACTCCTGGGTGGGCTGCGCTTGTTCGAGTGGGGTGGCTTTCCTTGCAGAGCACACTCCTTGCACATGGTGTTCCCTTACGTGGGGGGACATCCCTGTGTGGCATAGCACTCCTTGTGAGTATCAGTACTATGCGTGGGCCAGGAGGCCCTGGGTTTAAACCCTTGACCTCCTATATGGTAGGCGGACGCTCTATCAGTTGAGCCATATCTGCTTCCCAAGATTTACTTTTGAAATTAAGAAATACTGAAGATAGAGAAAAGCAGAATAATAGGACCCTTTTGGCCTCATCTATGAAAGAGGGGTATCATTTGATCCTTGTGGTTTTGTTCTCCAGGAAATTTACAAAGAAATAAGTGTTGGAAAAATATTAGGAATTCTCCAAGTAAATTTATTTATTTTTGGATCATCCATCGAAGAAATAAGAATGAACAGGAAAAATGCTTGAACCTTTGGCAGAGCCAGTGAAAGAAGTAGGAAAGATGACAATAATTCATGCATGAATGTCACAAATATTGAAAACAAACTTACGTAATGTTTATCTGGATTGTACTTCTTATGATATGTGAAAACAGAGACTTCCTTGATTCGACCATCTTGTCTGAAGGAGTAAGTTTTAGGTGAAAATGACAGGATGGGCTCATCATTAGAGGGAAGACCAGAAAAACGCAACTGAGCAAGGTTGTGAATGAAGAAGTTAAACTTTGTGGCGATGCTACCTAAACTTGACTCAATCAGCCTACAAAATAATCAGAAAGCTTATTAACAGTAAATATTCATGGAAACACATGCTTAATTAAAACAAAAAACACCCTACTTTCATTCCTTTCAAAATATTAAGCAGATTCTCACATTTCCATGGAATCCCTTTTTTCTATAGGACAAAGACCTGTTAAAATACATCTTATCCTAACAAGAAAATTTTAGCATAAGAAATGTCCCCATTCCATCCCACTGTCTCAAGGCAATAACACTTTGTTTTCTTTTTTCTTTTTTTTAAAAGAATTATTTATTTATTTATTTATTTATTTCTCTCTCCTCCGCCCCCCCCCCCCCACCCAGGTTGTCTGTTCTCTGTGTCTATTTGCTGCGTCTTCTTTGTCTGCTTCTGCTGTTGTCAGCGGCACGGGAATCTGTGTTTCTTCTTGTTGCATCATCTTGTTGTGTCAGCTCTCCGTGTGTAAGGAACCATTCCTGGGCAGGCTGCACTTTCTTTCGTGCTGGGCGGCTCTCCTTACGGGGCACACTCCTTGCGCGTGGGGCTCCCCTATGCGGGGGACACCCCTGCGTGGCAGGGCACTCCTTCTGTGCATCAGCATTGCGCATGGGCCAGCTGCACACGGGTCAAGGAGGCCCGGGGTTTGAACCGCGGACCTCCCATGTGGTAGACGGATGCCCTAACCACTGGGCCAAGTCCGCCACCAACACTTTGTTTTCTTGAGCCATGTGGGGTCTGAGACTAATTAAAGAGCTCTTAAGGATAGAAAATGATTGGTATAATGCTAAAAAGATGCCTTGATTATTTTATTCCCTGGTAATAAAGGGAGAAGAGGATAACCAAACAGGTATGGAAAGACGCATTCAAAGTAATCCAAAAGTTTTAAAAACTTTTCTATCAAATAGCAGATTAGTAGAATCTTGTGTCAGATTCCTCAAGTAATCATGTTGCTCAAGAAAATAAGTTTTGGTTTGACAGGATGGGGAATTTGTTGGGGGTAAATATGGAAGGCAAGTCTGGGTAGAACATTTTAGGCAAGAAAAGGAAATAAATCTTAGAAACAGGGCAAAGGAAGCAAAAAGATTCAAAAAGAAGTGAGGGAACCTCTTTTTAAATATTGCATATTTAAAGCAATAATGACAAATTCAAATGCCAGTATACTGGTATATACATTTCAAGTAATACATCATATCATAACAGTTTACAACAATAGTGTCCCAGAGTTTGCTGTTTTAAGCACTTAGGGTATCCATAAAAACTGTTACGACAGAATCCTAAAAAATAAATTAGTACAGATATTCTTTTAGAAAATACCTTGAAGAGGTATTTTGCACTGTGGAAAACATGTTTCTCAGAAATAGTTCATAAACAGAATTTTAAAAATTGAAAAATAAATCTTTAGATCATATTTTGAGAGAAACAAATATATTTTTTAAATGCTGTTATAAATCCTTTACATTTAACTCAGTAAATAAACTTTTCATAACCTACTATTTGTTCATATTGGGAATCACATTTTTTTTCTGTAAATGAGAATTTCAATATGTAGCATTTGTTTAAACTAAGGTAAAGCAAATCAAAGCTAAATTATATGTGTTTTTTTCTAATAAATTTAAATATGGGGAAACCGACTTTGGCCCAGTGGTTAGGGCGTCGGTCTACCACATGGGAGGTCCGCGGTTCAAGCCCCGGGCCTCCTTGACCCGTGTGGAGCTGGCCATGCGCAGCGCTGATGCGCGCAAGGAGTGCCGTGCCACGCAAGGGTGTCCCCCGCGTGGGGGAGCCCCACACGCAAGGAGTGCGCCCGTGAGGAAAGCCGCCCAGCGTGAAAAGAAAGAGCAGCCTGCCCAGGAATGGCGCCGCCCACACTTCCCATGCCGCTGACGACAACAGAAGCGGACAAAGAAACAAGACGCAGCAAATAGACACCAAAGAACAGACAACCAGGGGAGGGGGGGAAATTAAATAAATAAATAAATCTTTAAAAAAAAAAAAAAAAAAAAAAAAAAAATTTAAATATGCCTTACCTGGTAAAGAAAATTGTAGCTTCTGCATCTGTAGTTTGAGGTTGAAGTGCATCTCTAACGTACTTTAAGTCTTGAATACTTGTAAGTTCTGGTAACCCTGAAGGAATCATCTATATAAGAAAAAAGAGTTTTGAGTTAATTTTTTCAAAAACCAGTTCCCCATTCATCCCCACAAACTGATCAAGTTATCAGAACTAAAGCCAACAAAAAGTCATAGTTTTGAGGAGTCTGGCAGTGTTTTGGAGACCTAAGTGATTCTCGTAAACACAAGAAAACAGGCCAAGGAAGTCAACTGACTTGATGGAAGTCATGAAGCCAGTTTATGGAATAAAAGCTGTGAAATCAAGACTTCCTTTTATCTAGTCCTCTATGTTTACTACTATACCAATTTCAGTCATAATAATTATAGCAATACTGTTGTTACTGTTTTACTTTGTGCTTAAGTATAATATACATCAAAAAGAGTACAGAGGGAAGTGTATGTGGCTCAAGCAATTGGGTGCCTGTCTCCCACACTGTGGGTGGGGTCCCAGGTTCAGTTCCTAGTGCCTCCAAAAGAAGATGAGCAAGACAGCAAGCTGACATGGCATGGTGAGCTGAAGCAAGGAGGTGATGCAACAAGGAAAACACACAATGAGAGACCCAACAAGCAGGGAGCTGAGGTGGCTCAAGACACTGGATGCCTCCCTCCCACATGGGAGGACCTGGGTTCCATTCCCAGTACCTCCTGAAAACAAAAGAAGACGAGCACAAAACAAACAGACACAGAGAGCAGACAGTGAGTGCAAACAATGGGGGCGGGGCGGGGGGGGGGGGCGGAGAAATAAAGAAATAAAATAAATCTTAAAAATAAAGTACAGAAACCATAAACTTAAAGAATTTTCACAATCTGAACACACCCAGATTAAGACACAAAACATTTACCAGTATCCCAGATGCCCCTCTTAGGCTCACTACCTCCAGGGTAGGCACTCTACCGACTCGTTTTCTGTACTTAACGTAAATGGAACCATATAATATGCACTCATGCCTGGCTTCTTTCACACAGCAGTAATTTTTAAGTATTTCAGGAATAAAATATCTGACATTTGTGACTAGAGTAAATTTCATTCCAAATACCTTTTTTACATATTGAAATATTGAGACATGAATATAAAATTAATTACATGCTCATAAAGATCAAATTTACCAGTGAAAGAAGGTTAAGAAAGAGGTTTGTTTGTTTTCTTATCAAGTTGTAGGCCTGACAGCAGAGATCCACAAACAACTGGAAACGAATGGTGGGCTTTTCACCCCCATTAATGACGTAGGCCATGTCAGAGGTAAGCACAAAAGGAGCCCGATCTCTATTTAAAAAGACAGTACACATGAAGTATTAGTCACAGAAGAATACTGTAAGAATGCTATTGCTATTTGGTTATTATATTACTAACATGGTTATTAAACTAAGCTATCTGAACCATAGCAATTTCCAACTGAGAAACATCAGGCAGTTTTGAATTTGCATACTTCTTAAAAATTCTTTTTTCAGTAAAGTATCATAGAATAATCTCACTATTTAGATGAACTTATATATGAAATTTTCTTGAAGGTGGTATTTATAAATCTATACACCTGAATAAAGATCCAACAGTAGTTACACACAGAGAAAAATTATGTCCTCATTGCCATTACATAAACGGGAACATTTCTAATAGATACAGCCAAACGGAGAAACTGTACTCTTGATTTATACTTATTTCAACAAAGCTTATACACATCTACCTACACTCATTTTTATCATCTTTTATGGCTTTTTTCCTCCCAGTTTTGCCCAAAGGGAGCCACAAGGTAAAGCATATTAAGAAAAAGGCAAGGTTATGAGACATTAATTTGTGAAACAGGAAGCACTCTCTTTTCATTAGCAGCAGCAATAATAACAATATCATTACCTTTTGAAGCTACCAAACATCTGTGCATGGCCTAAAAATTTTCCAAAGTCAATGTGAAACATGTGTCCAGTGCTTCGAAGCATTATATTGTCATTGTGTCGATCACAGATTCCTAAAACATAAGTGGCTACACAGCATCCAGCACACGAATAGATAAAATTCTCAGAAGCCTATAATAAATACACGAAAAAACATTTTTTAAAGGGGCAGGATTACAAAGAAGATTAAAGGAATTCAGCACTCTTCAAAAATACTACTGTAATCCACTTTCTCAGGAGGAATATAAACTGGGTGATGGTAATAAAAGCCAGCATTTTCATATTTCAAAACCATAAGTACCCTTTCTTAAGATAGTCATCTTATATCTTAAATTGCCTACTAACAAAATTAATGTGTTTTTGTTGGAGATTTGGGCCCAAAGGATATCAGGAATAAAAGATAAAGAAAAAGGAGAATGAAACAAAGAGAAAGAAAGAGAGGGAGCTGGGATCAGGGGGGTCTGCAAGTAGAGACTTATCAGACAACTTTATTGTTTATACGGGGCTCTCTATATACCCCAGTCTACGTGAGAAAAGCAGCAACATGCAGTTAACTAGTAGCATTACTCATGATCTAAGGAATTTAAAAAATTTTATCTCAAGGTGCAAAGTCTAAGTGTTCTATTTACTATAAAATATATGTGCTCATTTTTATCTCTGCCTGTAGCATCATCCTGACAGCCATCAAGCATTCAACCTTGCATTCCTTATATTGCAAGCGTAGCCATGGAGACAGTGTATCTCTCCTTGCAAGACCACTGTGCCTCAGTTTCCAACATATTTTATTTTCCATTTTGTTACTACTCCCTATATGTCATCTGCAAGTCTTTCAAAGCTAGAGACCTTCTTTTACTTTAGTCTTTCCTGTCCTGGGAATTACTAAAATTACCAAAATAATATCTGACAGCAATATGCAGCAAGAAGCATGAATATTTTTATCCAGTATGTACATTTAGTTTATTCTCAAGATACTGTATTTTTGAGAAGCAATTATAGGCTTAACCTATGTAGTTAATTTTACTCCATAATCCCCAAGATCATTACTGATGATAATGATGATAATGTTTAATAATAGCAAATGTTTATATAACACTTATGACAAACTTGGCACTACTCTTTCTCTTTCTATATATACAAAGAATATATGTATACATTAATTCATTTAAAATCTCACAACAAATCAATGACATAGGTACTATTAGTGTCATTTCACAGATAAGGAAACAGAAGCACAGGAATTATTTGCTCAAAATCACACAATCGGTAAGTGGCAGGCAATCTGACACCACTGTTTTATTTCCACTTATTTAGTAAAGCACATAAAAGGCCCTTAATGTACTCTATTTAACCAAGTATTTAGTGTCAGCTTATCTGGAGTCAGAAAAGAGCCAACATTATTATAAACAAGTACTGGCTTCTGCTTTAGTGCCTTTCCCAAATCACAAAGATGTAAAACAAAAAGGGGGTAGGGAGTGGATTCTAACAGTTTAAAACACTCACAAAGGACAAAATTCCTCTACTATAATTTCCTAGGTCAACAGATGGCACCTGTATGTATTTGTAAATGTGATACATTAATGATTTTACATAAACTAGGCAGCTTAATAACATTAAAACTGAGGTTTTCTTAGAATACCATTCAAAGTGTTTTTTAATTTCTCTTAGGCCAAGTCAGTATTGTTAGAGGTCTTATGCCCTAAGAGATTACCCTTTCTTCATATATAATTCAAATAAATACTAAACCAATAAATAGATGCTCCCAATAATTAGAAGAAAAAGAACAGCTATCAATTATACCATTTAATCCATGCCAGCAACTTACATATATTAACTCATTTAATTCTCATAATTTTTTGGTACTATTATTTTTAAGCCATCATATACATCATCATAGCATAATTTGTAATAGTTTACTGCAGAGGTCACTGGGGCACAAATAGGATAAATAATTCACCCAAGTCACTATAGCTACTGAATGACTTGGGGCCTGAATTCAAGCCCAGACAGTTTGGCTCAGTCCATCTTCTTAACTACCACATGGCACTGTAGCTTGTACTCATTTCCAAAACAACTTCCAAGATCTTGGTGAAGAATAAAATTCTGGGTTATAAAAACACCTCTGCCTTACTGGTCCCTAAGTACATGTTTCAGGTGTTTTTTTGGGCAATTTCATTTGCTTTCACTCAGATTCCTATCATTAAATGCACCGTATTTTATATTCTTTTCTACATTTAGAGACACTATTTTCCTAACTTAGACTAAATGGCTATTTAGTCAGCAGAATTGGAAAATAAAATCATTTAAAACCTGCTGTGACAGTTTGAAGTTTTGTGAATCCCAGAAAAGATCATGTTCTTTGAACCAATCCATTCCTGTAGGTGTGGGGCCCTTTGATTTCATTAGAGTCAGTTATGGGATCTTTTGATCAAATTACTTGATGAGATCACTTTAGGGCCTTTGATTGGACTAAAACAGTGAGGTATGACCCAGGTTGAATCTCTGCCGTTTTGCTGGGGTCTTATATAAATTGAGAACTGGAAGCAGAAACACACAGAAAAAGAGCTGCCATTTTCACCTTGCCGTGTGAGAAAGGACTCCAGGATTGCCTACAGTTGTGGAAAGAAAAAGAAGCCCCGAGAGGCTGAGAGAGAGGCCTGAGAGAAACCCGGTGAGGCTAGGCCCACAGAGCAGCTCAAAGCTGAAGGGAAGAGCCCTGCCACGTGCTTGATTGCTAACAGCTTAGCCAGGGAGAAAGCAGCCTGGAGGAGATGCAGAGAGCTACTGTTTTGCCTGCCATGCAGCAGGAGTCCAGGATCCAGCAGCTGACTTCCAGTGAGAAAGCACCTCTGATGCCTTGATTTGGACATTTTTACAGTTTTGCACTGTAAACTTTTACACTAATAAATTCCCTTTATAAAGCCAACCCATATCTGATATTTTGCATTGGAAACTTTAGCAAACTAAAACACCTACATAATACTACACTTTTTAAAAAGTTATTTAGAATAAGGAGACATGCTAATCACCTTTTCATATTCTTCTTCGGAGGGATTATATTTTCTCAGCCACTCTGCAAGTGGTTTATCTTTAAAGGATCCCGTCACACCATATTCCACTTGGATTTTCCTGAGGGTATCTGAAGCAGGAACTAGCTCCACCATGCCTTTAACAACAAAATATTAAGCTTTGTGAAAATATTTCCCAGAAGTAAGCCTTTTAAAAACTACTGCTTTCAATCTTTGACATTAAGACACCAGTGAGCAATTATCACTTTAAAAATCAACTCTGGCAGCCCATCCTAGAGAAAATTGAACAATTGAAATTATTTATTGTTTTTTATTTTTGAAAGTACCTAAGAAGTAAAAGTTGAATCTGACTATTTGAGACTCTATAGTCTGTACTACAGACTGCTAATCATCAAAGAATACCAACTTTTTTTTTACTTTAAAAAAAATGTATTTTAATTGAAGTATATCATTCATACATGAACATGCATAAATAAATGTCTAGTAAAGATTGTGAACTTACAAAATAAACATAACATCATACAGGGGTCTCATACATCACCTCTCTTCCAACACTTTGCATTGCTGTGAAACATTTGTTACAAACTATGAAAGAGCACCAAAGAATAAGTTTTAATATAAACTAAATGATACTGACCTCATATGTAAAGTTACTTATAAGATACATGGTATCCAATTTCAGCACACAAAGCTTTGTCTAATCATGTATTTGAGTAAGATAAAAGTGTTTTAGAGTACAGTGAGCCCTTTCACAGGGAAGAATAGATTAAGATTGTGTTTATGATAAGTTACAGTCTCGAGTATAAGTTTTGTCTTCCGAACTGGAATGTAAAATGCCTGACTGTGCAGATCGTTTTTTGTTTTCTTTGTGATTCCTTCAAAAACAAGTATCAAACAAATTATGGGATATCTAAACAATGGACTACGATGAGGTAGATCTCTGAGTAGAACGATCTTAAAATGTTATTTTGAAAGACAAAATCCAGATGCAGTACTCTATTTTCTGTGTTTATATATTACATGTACATGTTAAAATATACACAAAATACTGTCAGAAGGCTATGTAGTAAGTGCTTACATTTTGGGAGGAGGAAGCCTAGGACTGAGAATGGAGGTGTGGGAAAGAAAATTTACTTTTCAATTTATTCTATTACATGCTGTCTGAATTTTTTACTCTCAGCATATATTATCTACATAATTAAAAATAGTTTATTTATATAGTTTTTAAATCAAGGAGAGACATTGGTGTGAAAATAAAGGATATGGAAAAAGATCTGCCTCAGACAAGGACTGGAAGAAACCAAATAGGCCAAGGCCTCCAGGGCTCCTCAAAAGAAAGTAGGAAGGCCATATGCTAATCCCAGTAGTCTGGTCACACATGGCAGAACGAATTCATTTGGAATTTTTTATGTTGTATTTGTTGCATCATCTACTTTATAGTTCACAAAGGCATTTGTTTTCAATGGGTACATTCATCTTGATTCCATGACTACATCTAATAAAAAACTTAATATGTATATTCAAATTTCATGATTAAATATTCATACTTACTATGTACAAAACATTAGACTAAAATGCATAGGCTATCCAGAGAAGCACTATATAAGATACAGTCCCTGCTCCGAGGGAACTTATTTATAATCAATCCAGTGGAGAACATACAAAATGTGTGAAAAGAAACACTAAGTATGGGAAGCAGACATGACTCAACTGATAAGAGCATCCACCTACCATATAAGAGGTCCAGGGTTTGATTCCCAGGGCCTCCTGACCCGTGTGGTGAGTTGGCCTGTGCACAGTGCTGCTGCCATGAGCAAGGAGTGCCGTGCCACGCTGGGGTGTCCCCATGTAGGGGTCCCCCCTGCACAAAGAGCGTGCCTCGCAAGAAGAGCCGCCCGGCGTGAAAAAAGTGCAGCTCACCCAGGAGTGGCGCCGCACACACAGAGAGGTGACACATCAAGATGGCGCAACCAAAAAGACGCAGTTTCCCAGTGCCAGTGGATAATGCAAGCGGATGCAGAAGAACACACAGTGAATGAACACAGCAGACAATAGGGGGACAGGAGAGGAATTAAATAAAATAAATCTTAAAAAAAAAAAAAGAAACACTGAGCATGGTAATAATATAAGACAAATGCCTGGAGACTATTAAAGGCAATTGCTGAGTTCACAGAAGGCTGAGATGCTTATGGAAAACTTCACAGAGAATGTGACTTGAAAAATAAGGGTACCAAATACCTTTCAGTGAGATAATACAAGTGAAATGCTTAGCACAATGCAAGACATGAAGTAAGCTCTCAAAAGCTAGAAACAACATAAGGGAAGAGGACTTAGCTCAATGGATAGAGCATCCGCCTACCACATGGGAGGTCCAGAGTTCAAACCCAGGACTTCCTTGACCCACGTGGAGCTGGCCCATGCGCAGTGCTGATATGTACCAGGAGTGCCAAGCCACGCAGGGGTGTCCCCCGCATAGGGAAGTCCTACGCGCAAGGAGTGCACCTTGTAAGGAGAGCCACCCAGCGCGAAAGGAAGTCCAGCTTGCCCAGGAGTGGTGCCGCACACACAGAGGGCCAATGCAGCAAGATGACACAACAAAAAGAGACACAGATTCCCGTGCTGCTGACAAGAATAGAAGCAGAGACAGAAGAACACACAGCGAATGGACAGAGAGAGCAGACAGTTAGGGGAGGGGAAGGGGAGAGAAATAAATAAATAAACTAAAAATTTAAAAATCTAAAAAAAAAAACACATAAAAAACAAGGGGATTTTGAGCCTTTAAGCTCTAATGGACAAAATGGAGAAAGGTGTTCTGGTTGACAATACAATGAAATAGATGAGTAACCAAGTCAAATACTGAACCTAAAGATTCAGCAATTGGGAAACGGACTTTGGCCCAGTGGTTAGGGCGTCCGTCTACCATATGGGAGGTCCGCGGTTCAAACCCTGGGCCTCCTTGACCAGTGTGGAGCTGGCCATGCGCAGTGCTGATGCGCGCAAGGAGTGCCTTGCCACGCAAGGGTGTCCCCCGCGTGGGGGAGCCCCATGCACAAGAAGTGCGCCCGTGAGGAAAGCCGCCCAGCGTGAAAAGAAAGAGCAGCCTGCCCAGGAATGGCGCCGCCCACACTTCCCGTGCCGCTGACGACAACAGAGGCAGACAAAGAAACAAGACGCGGCGGATGGACACAGAGAACAGACAACGGGGGGGGGGGGGAATTAAATAAATAAATCAATCTTTCAAAAAAAAAGATTCAGCAATCACTTGAAGGGCTGGCCTGCTATAAGGGTTGGTCCCTGGCCTTCTCTTTGTAAATACTTTTATCAGTGACTTAGCAGAAGTTACAGAATATATGCTCTTCAAATCTGTTCATGACACAAACTGAGAAGGTCAATAACAAATTAAAAATCAAATTAAAAATAATGAGGAGCCGATGTGGCTCAAGCAGGAGCCCCTGCTTCCCACATGGGAGGTCCCAGGTTCAGTTCCTGATGCCTCTTTAAAAAAAAAAAATCACACATTGTGTAGTGGATGATGGACTATGGTTGACAGTACAAATATGCAAATATATTTATACACTACTAATACATGATGCTAATAATAGGATGGTTTGTGGGGAAAATCTACCAAATGTAAGCTGTGGACTATAGTAAACAGTAATATTATGATGATGGTCTTTCATCATTTCTAGCAAGGCACTGGCAGTGGTGCGCTGTATGGGAATCCTGTATAGTATGTATGGTGTAAACTCACAACTTCTCTAATAAAACAACAAAACATTGATTTTTATTAAGCACCTCTCCACCCACCTCCCTTCGCAAAAAGAATGAAATATAACAAGAAAGTTGGTAGTTAAGTCCTACACATGGGAATAAAATACACAATGCACTAAGCACAAGATAGCCTATGGTTTAGCAGGAGGCAGTATGATGAAGACTTACTGGTTTTGTGAGTAAGCCCTATATGTGCGATATTTTACTCCACCTGTTTGCATTCCATAAAATCCAGGTGGCATTCTTAGAGATTATGGACTATTTAAGCCCTTTCCAAAGAGAGCAATCAGGTGATAAGGGAATTTAAAGTCACATATGACAAATGACTGAAGAATTTGGAACTCAGGATCTGAGAAAACCAAACTATTAGTCTTTCTATCATATGGAAGAGGAATTCAACTTAGTTACATGATGCTTTATATTTAGAACTGGAGCCACTGGTTAGAAGACAACAGGAGACACTCCCCATTCACCTGAATACAAGAAAGAACACTATAACTTTCAGAGCTATCCAGGATTAGATGGACTACCTTGAAATGCTGTGACTTCCCTTCACTACAGGTCATTTTGCTTTTTTGGTTTTTTTTTTTTTTTTTGAGGTACTGGGAACTAGGGATTGAACCAGGGAATTACCATGTGAAAAGCTGGCACTCAACCACTGAGCCACATCGGCTTCCTTAAATTGGGTTTTCTGCTCTGGTCTGTTTTGCTTGTTTGCTTTTTTTATTTTTTCAGGAGGCACCGGGAACCAGACCAGGGACCTCCCGTGTGGGAGCAGGCACCTAACTGCTTGAGCCACATCCATTCTCCCTATAGATATTTAAGCATACACTGAATGGGAGATTTTAGAAGGATGATTAGATAAAATAATCTTTCAGATAACTTTCTGGAGTCTATGATTAGAATCTGTAGGTGATCATTCCCTCCTTTGAAACCCCACAGCACTGCCTTTTTAATTCTCTTACAGCTTTTAGCTTTAGAGCATTTTCTAGTTATTTCTGTATGTCTTTAATTACTCCCTTCTAGAATATAAGCACTACATTCCTGACATTTTGAAAATGGTCTATATGCAACAAATATTTGTGGAATAAAAATAATGATGATTGTTGCCATTTATTGAGCACACACAATGTATCAGACACTGGGTATTTTACATTCATATCTCATTTAATCATCACATTATATGAAGGTAGCACTATTATTCTCAACTGAATTTATTTATTCAATAAATTATTACGAGGGGGCCTACTTTTAGTAGAAAGAAACTTTGTAACCACTAGTTTATTTTGCAGAAATGAAAGCAAAGTTGGTTTAACTTAGCTATAGTCTTACTTTTAAGTTCAAAAGCTAAAGACCATAAATCCTCTTGTGGTCAATTAACAGACTCCTCTGGTTACTACAAAGCATTTATCAGGGCTATTCATTAAGTTGTGTTTTTTTTTTTTTTTTAAATTTTTTATTCATTTTTAAAAAATATATTACATTCAACAAATATGAAGTCCCATTCAACCCCACTGCCCCCACCCCCCACTTCCCCCACAGCAACACTCTCTCCCATCATCATGACACATCCATTGCACCTGGTAAGTACATCTCTGGGCATCGCTGCACCCCATAGTCAATGGTCCACATCATAGCCCACACTCTCCCACGTTCCATCCAGTGGGCCCTGGGGGGATCTACAATGTTCCGTAGTTGTCCGTGAAGCACCACCCAGGACAACTCCAAGTCCCGAAAATGCCTCCCCATCTCATCTCTTCCTCCCATTCCCCACACCCAGCAGCCACCATGGCCACCCTTCCCACACCAATGCCACATTTTCTCTGTGGACATTGGATTGGTTGTGTCCATTGCACATCTATGTCAAGTGGGGGCTTAGATTCCACATGGATACTGGATGCACTCCTCCTGCTTTCAGTTGCAGGCACTCTAGGCTCCATGGTGTGGTGGTTGACCTTCTTCAACTCCATGTTAGCTGAGTGGGGTAAGTCCAATAAATCAGAGTGTAGGAGCTGAAATGTTTTTTTTTTTAAGATTTATTTTTTATTTATTTCTCTCCCCATCCCTCCCCCAGTTGTTTGCTCTCTGTGTCCATTCGCTGTGTGTTCTTCTGTGACCACTTCTATCCTTATCAGTGACACCAGGAATCTGTGTTTCTTTTTGTTGTGTGATCTTATTGTGTCAGCTCTCCATGTGTGTGGTGCCATTCTTGGGCAGGCTGCATTTTCTTTCACGCTGGGCGGCTCTCCTTACGGGGCGCACTCCTTGCACATGGGGCTCCCCTACACGGGGGACACCCCTGCGTGGCACGGCACTCCTTGCACGCATCAGCACTGTGCATGTGTCAGCTCCACACGGGTCAAGGAGGCCAGGGTTTGAACTGCGGACCTCCCATGTGGCAGGCAGATGCCCTATCCATTGGGCCAAGTCCACTTTCAAGTTGTTGTTTTTTTTTTAAATAAATTATCCTTTTTTTAAAAAAAGATTTATTTATTTATTTCTCTCCCCTTCCCCCCGCCCCAGTTGTCTGTTCTCTGTGTCTATTTGCTGCGTGTTCTTCTTTGTCCGCTTCTGTTGTTGTCAGCAGCACGGAAATTTTTCTTTTTGTTGTGTCAGCTCTCTGTGTGTGCGGCACCATTCCTGGGCAGGCTGAACCTTCTTCCGTGCTAGGCGGCTCTCCTTACGGGGTGCACTCTTTGTGCATGGGGCTCCCCTATGCAAGGACACCCCTGCGTGGCATGGCACTCCTTGTGCGCATCAACACTGCACATGGGCCAGCTCCACAAGGGTCAAGGAGGCCAGGGTTTGAACTGCGGACCTCCCATGTGGTAGACGGACGCCCTAACCACTGGGCCTAGTCCGCTTCCCTCTGAGTTGTTTTTTAAAGAGATTTAATCATATGCAACTGAATCAATGACATTAACAGCAGGTTAAAATAGGAAACAACAGAGATCATTGGGTACCTGCCTGCTATGCATCAGAAGACTTAGGATAGGTACATTCTATGCCAAATTCATTAGAAAAGAAACTAATATACCAAGACATAAGCTAGTAGACTTACCTCGATCTCTGCCAGTTGAGAGACATTTGAAAATGACCATCCTCAAATCCAGTCCTTCTTGAAGCCATATTCTATCCATAATCTTTATCATCTGTAAAGCTAACATATCTTGCCGTAAATCTTCACCAACCTTGAAATCAAAGGAACAAAAACAAAACCTATCCCTTTACAAAATATTTAAAAGATTGCAAAGTATAAAACCTATGGGGGAGGGGATGTCAATCTTATGGATTCTATGCAGGACAGTATATAAACATGCTTCAACTTAGATGTATAATTTAGCTTTAGTTTCTTAAATCATAGTAACAGAAGTAACCTATAAGCTGAGATACCTGGACTACTGGATTCTGAAAAGTATAAATCTTTCTGGCTATTGTGAAGCACTATCTAGGGCAAGAAGGAATAGTAAACAAAGTTCTATGAAATTTTCATATTCCAAACGAATGTATCATCCTTACAAAAAATCAGATTCTAATGAAATACTGATAACAACTGAAAACATAATTATAAATTACTAATACAGAAGCTGAACAAATGGAGAGACTTACAATGTTCTTGCATTGGGAAACTTATTATCATAAAAAATGTTAACCCTGGGGAAACTTCCACTTCCAGCACTTCCAGTGCCTATTCTTCCCCCTAAGTAGAATTAAAAACCCTCGGTATTATATATAAACAAGTATAAGGAGACTCTGATAGGTATAGAAAATAAGACAGATGGGCTAAGGACCTTAGGATTAAAGTAGTAATAGCTGGTGAATTCCTGAGGTTTTCTTTGCATCATATATTCCAGACTTGGATGTGAACAAGCCAGCAACCCAGAAATGCCAATGGGTACAGGTAATAACAACAAAAAAGTCTCAACAAAAGCCTGCTCTCTCAAGCCAAAGAAACAGGAAAAGGGCAGCCCAGAAAAACAAGAAAACCTTGACACAATAACCCCATTACTCCAGCCAAACACCATGAAAAAGCTGTGGACCCACCCCTCCCATGCGAGCCATGGCCAAGAGAGTAGTCTAGACTTTTACCTGGGCCAAGGTGCATTGAGGAACCCCACTTCCTACAGTAGGTGGTGTCAGAGAAAGTGTAACAGGGAGCTAAGATTTTCATCTCCACCAAATGATAATTTGGAATTTACCCCCTACCCCCCTCCCTAGCCTAGGACAGTCAAGATTTTCACTACCCCAATGGTAACAAAGCCATCCAGTCTCCTCCCACGGATGCCACATAGGAAACAGTAATGTTGGTATTCCTTCCCCTCCTAGTCAGGAAGGTATCAGTCAAGACCTAGTAAGGGAGCTGGAATGCCCACCCACACCCAGCAATCACAAGGAACATCCCTGCCTGAAGTATCATCTGAGGTCAAATAAGGCACCAGGACCTTTAACTTTACTTGGCAGTAATATGGCAGTGCCTACCCTCCCCATTCCACAGTGGTGGCAGATGAAGCCAGCTAAAACAAAGTGCAAATAAGATCCAGCTTCTCATAATACAATACCTAAAATATCCACATTTCAAGTTTTAAAAAATCATTCATACCAAGAAGCAGGAATATCACAAATTGAATGAAAAAAGAAAGACAACTGATCAATGCCAACATTGATATAACAAAGATATTAGAATTATTTGACAAAGACTTTAAAGCAGCCATCATAAAAATGCTTCTACAAGCAATTACGAGCATGCTGGAAATAAGAAAACAAAATTAAAAATAGTCTCAGCAAAGTAAATAAGAACCAAATGGAAATTTTAGAACTAAAAAATACAAGTCCTGAAATAAAAAACTCAATCACTAACCATTGGCTCAATAGCAAAATGGAGGGACACAGGAAAGAATTAGTGAACTGGAAAACAAAACATTAGAAATTACCTAATCTGAACAATAGAGAGAAGAAACTGGATAAAAAAAGTGAACAGAGTTTCAAGGACCTCTAAGATTGTAACAAAAGAGTTAACATTTGTATCACTGGAATCCAGAAAACACAAGAGGAAGAAGGTGGGGCTGAAAAAAATACCCAAGAAAATAAGGGGTGAAAACTTCCCAAATTTGGTAAAAGACATAAACCTACAGATTCAAGAAGGTAAGTGAGACCTACACAGGAAAAAAATACAACAAAATCCATACAAGACACATCATGCCAAACATCTGAACACTAAAGACAAAGAAAAAATCTTGAAAGCAGTAGAAAGTGCAGCCTTGCATGTTCTTTCTACTGACTGACTGACAGTAGATTTCTAATCAGACACCATGGAGACCAGAAGGAAGTGGCACAACATTTTTCAAGTGCTGAAAGAAAAGAACTGTGAACCCTATATCCAATGAATATGGCCTTCAGGAATGATGGGAAATAAAGACATTCTCAAATGAAGAAAATCTAAGAGAATTCATCACTATTAGACATATCCTAAAATAATGGCAAAAGAAGTTCTTTAAGCAGAATGGATATGATAAATCTAGGATACTTGGAACACCAAGAAGGAAGAAAGAACATGTTAAGCAAACATATGGGTAAATACAAGAGACTTCCCTTTCTCTCCTAAGTTATTTAAATTATGTTTTATGGGTGAAGCAAAATTATAATACTGTCTGATATGATACTTAATCTATATTGAGGAAATATTTAACACAATTATGGAAAGGATAGGGTAAAGGGACTTAATAGGAGGTAAAGTTTCTAAATTTAATAAAACTAGTAAAATGATAACATAAACCAGGACACCTGGCACAGGCTCATTGTCCTAGAACTTGCCCAGCACATAGAGGCAGAACACAGGGCACTTAATACACCATAAGAAAGCAATCAAGGGAAACGGATGTGGCTCAAATGATAGTTTGCCTACCATATAGGAGGTCTAGGGTTCGAATTCGAGCCTCCTGGCCTGCATGGTGAACTGGACCATGTGCAGTGCTGCCGTACACAAAGAGTGTCGTGCCACGCAGGGGTGTCCCCCGCGTAGGGAAGCCCCACATGCAAGGCGTGCACCCCGTAAGGAGTGCCACCCCTCACGAGAAAAGCGCAGCCCACCCAGGAGTGGTGCCGCACACATGGAGAGCTGACGCAGCAAGATGATGCAACAGAAAAAGAAACACAGATTCCCGGTGCCACCGAAAATGCATGCAGACACAAAAGAACACACAATGAATGGACACAAGAGAGCAGACAACTGGTGGGGGTAGGGGGGTGGGGGGGAGGAGAGGAAGGGAGAGAAATAAATAAAATAAATCTTGAAAAAAAAAAAGAGAAAGCAATCAAATCACAGCTGCCTGGGGCAAAGGATTCCTGGCTTTAAGATATACAATATAGCACCCAGGAAACGTAGGGAAGACTATTTCCTAATAAGGGACATATTCAATCCATGTAAAAGAAATAAAAACTGCCCTAGAGAAGTTCAACAGCAGATTAGAGACGGCAGAAAAAAGTGTAAGTGAATTTGAAGATAAGACAAGGAGGAGCAGAAAAGGACTAAAAAACAAAAACAACAAAAACAACGAAGGAAAGTGAATATAGCCTGAGAACCTGTGGGATACTATCGATCATATTAATATAGGCGTTGTGGGAGTCTCGGAAGGAAGAGAGAGAGATAAAGGGACAGAAATAATATTTGAAGAAATAATGATTGAGAACTTCCCAAATTTAATAGAAGACATGAACATACACATCCAAGAAGCTCAACAAATTCCAAATAGGATAAACCCAAAGAGACATATAATTAAACTGTCAAATGTCAAAGATAAAAAGTGAATTCTGAAAGCTGCAAGAGAGAAGCAAAGTGCCATGGACAAGAGAGCCTCAGTAAGATTAAATGCTGAATTCTCACTGTTTGTAGTTATTATGCAAGCTACTAGCGTGGGCATTATGCAGCAGCTCTAGCCCAGTAAGTTGCATCTGTTCCCAAAACTGGTATATCAGTGGTAATTTCTATATAATTATGCAATTTGCTTAAATACTAAAAAACAAAATTACTTTGTAATTTTGGAAAAGGAATTTGATAAAAGAATAAACTGCCATTTCAAAACAAAGTAACCCCATTTTACTCACCTTAAACATGACATTAATTTCTTCTCCCATAGGATCAGCATTCACCATTGTGACTTTTAAAGGTACAGCATTAGAACTGAAAAAGGAACATGACTGCAAATACGACATATTTAAATTAGAAATATACCACTGGAATAAAAATGGATTTAAGATTTTTATAGCCCTAGGCATTTCCTCTTTCACCTGTTCCTTTGAATTATGGCAAATGAAATAACATATGTGACCAGTTTCTTAGATTGTCTGGCAGATAAAAGTATACAAAAATATTTTTGAAACTTATTTTATATGAATAAAATAGCATCTACTCTCTAGGCAGAGAAAAAAAAACTTGAGACAGAAACTTAAAGTTTGCGCTTTCAGAATGTTGTAATCCCTCCATAAAGCACAAAGTTTTGTGATAGTCTTATCCTTTCTTTAAACCAGTGATCTGGGATGAGATCTCTAACTTCTCCTATTTATGGTACAATTATAATTAATAATTAGCCATGGGATCAAATATTGACACAAAATTTAACAATTTCATTAGCAAAGACCTATATCTTATTTTTAAATAAAACTGATTGAAATCTGATTTTAAGATGATAAGACCAATTTAAAAGAAACAACAAACAAAACCCAAGGCAGAAATGTTATCCCCCCCCTTCAATGACATGATTATACAACTCAAGCACCCACATTAAATTTCAGTATGGTAGGGAGCAGATATAGCTCAGTGGTTGAGCACCTGCTTCCCATGTATGAGGTCCTGGGTTCAATCTCTGGTACCTCCTAAAAAATTTTTTTGTTTTCAATGTAGGGTAGCCATATGTCATCTATAAAACTCTCAATCTCGAGAATCCTTTCTAGATAGTTTTATTCTGGCCTGTCAAAATCACAGAGACATTAAATGGATGAATTAATTTGTTGCTTTTGTTGAACTCACATTAAGCAAAATACAATATTTGTACTATTAGCCTCAGTTCAAAATAAACATAATTATTTCAGTTTTGATGATTATGAAATAATTTTTACTTGTTAAGAATTTAGCTCTTTATTGAACATTCTGCAAAAGGGGTTTAGTCAAAAAGATGAAAGCTCAGGGCATCATCAGACTCCTCAGATTCTTCTTTCTTTGCTTTCATGTTCTTCTCAGCTGGTGCAGTAGTGGTGGAGAGGGCAGGACCTTCCACTGGTCCAGCACCCATTGCTGGGGCAGGTCTACCAGTCCCATATTGCAGATGAAGTTACCAATGTTGACACTGGCCAGGGCCTTTGCAAACAAGCCAGGTCAGAAAGATTCAGCATTGACAACATCTGCTTTAATGAGGGCATTGACCTTATCCTCCATGACGATGACCTCATGGTCATGAAGGATGAGGACTGGGAAGATGCGGAGAAGCTTGGAGATGCAGGATATGGGCCAGAGCTGGGAGAGGCAGCTGCTAGGCCCAGTGCCAGTAAAGTGAGGGCCACACCCCAACACGGTCATAGCTTCCTTGGAAGAACAAAGTACCTTAGTTGCAGCTGAGGAAGGTTCAATTACTTTTTTTTTTGAAAAGGAGGTACCAGGGATTGAACCCAGAACCTCGTACATGGGAAGCAGGTGCTCAACTACCGAGCTACATCCCCTCCCTAATCAGAGTTGGTGTTTTTTGTTCGTTTATTTTGTTTTTGTTTTTTAGGACGTACCAGAGATCGAACCTGGGACCTTGTACGTGAGAAGCAGGTGCTCAACCACTTGAGCTACAGCCACTCTCCACCCCCATGACTCTTTCCTAGAAAGTGCTATCAATCTAGGAAGAGTCTATATGATCTTTCACAAGGGAAATAAAAAAAGGCCTTTCTGTGACTGAGCCATTTTATCATTAGAATTATAACATATGCCTCTCACATAGTTATTATAACATATTACATGATTTATTTTGAAGTCGTAAATAATTTTACACTTTTTCCTTTAGAAATGCTGATTAGGTAAAAATGTACTGAGATAAATATAGATCATAAACAGACATCCATATATATACTTAAAATCAACCTATGCATGTTTTAGCCTCATTTGCCTTTGGCACACCTGCCCAATTGCCTTCTTCCTATGAATTATTTTGAAATGTAATGTGAACTTTAAAGTATTTTAATATTTCACCTTAATATTTAATTCCTTTGCCACAAGACTTGGATTGAGAGGGAGACGGCATTTATTTCTTAGAAAAAAGGACTGTACTCGTTCCATGCTCCTTTGGAGGACAACCTAAGGAAAGAGATTGATACTTTGAGCATATAATGAAAATAAAGAACCATTTTTAAGACATGATGCTGCCAAGGAATACTTTTCTTAAATTACAATTAAAGGAGGTGCTTTAGTATAAAATACTCAACTGTTAAATGACAAAAAAAAAAAAAAGCTTTTGCTAATGAAAATTAAATTTTGTTATAAATATAGACTTAGAATGGGCAAAAACTATAAATATAGGGGGAAAAGTGTAAGTGGCCAACCAATATATATTTATAAATGTCACATCACACTAATAGTAAAAAAAATACAAATTAAACAAAAATGAGATGCAGTTTTTCATTTATCAGATAAAAGTTTACCACCTAGAGCTAGCAAGACGAAGGGGAACAGATACTTGGATAAGTGTTGTGGCACGGAGAGGGGTATATACAGGCATAGTACTTTTTTGGAAAGCAATCTAGTAGAACTATCATAACTAAAAATGTACATAGCCATTGACTAAGCTATTTCTCTTGTAGGAATAGCCTATAAAGAACTACTAACAAAGGGGGAAAGCCTATATGTTAAAGTTCATTACAGCACTGTTTGGAAAAGGAAATAAAAATGGAAACAATCTAAATAAAGGTAAAGGTTCATAGTTTATGCTATAACACCTTGTAATATTATGCAACTATTAAGAAAAAATGAAGTGTAACTATGTGTACTGATATGAATTTTCTGAGATGAAGAAAAACAAACAAAAACCAAAATTTTCCCAATAGCCAAAACAATCTCAAGAAAGAAGAGCAATATTGGAGGACTTATATTTCCCAACTTCAAAACTTGCTACAAAGCTACTGTAATGAAAACAGTATGATACTAGTAGAAGGACAGATATACAGATCAATAGAGTAGAACTGAAGAGTCCAAAATCAAATCCATTGATCTAAGGTCAACTGATTTTCAACAAAGCTGCCAAGATCATGAATGGGGAAAAAATAGTCTCTTCCATAAATGTTGTTGCATCAACTGGATAATCACATGCAAAAGAATGAAGTCTTAGAAGAAAACATAGGGTTAATCTTTATGACCTTGAATTTGGCAATGAATTATTAGATATGATACCAAAAGCACAAGAAACAAAAGAAAAAGTAGATAAAACAGACTTCATCAAAATTATAAACTTTTGTGCATCAACAAATGCTATCAAGAAATACAACTCACAGAATAGGAGAAAATATTTACAAATCATATTATCTATAAAGGTCTAGTACCCAGAATATTAAAAGAAAAAAAAAAAAGCCCTACAACTCAAAAAGACAAAAAGACAAACAATCTAATTTAAAAATGGGCAAAAGACTTGAACAGACGTTTTTCCAAAAAAGATATATAAATGGCCACGAGGCATATAAAAAGATGCTCAACTTCATTAGTCATTAGGGAAATGCAAATTAAAGTCACAGTGAGATAACAATTTACACCTACTAGGATAGCTATATTAAAATGCAAAAAACAAAACAAAACAAAACAAAAAACCCCAAAAATAACAAGTGTTGGTGAGGTTGTGGCAAAATCAGAACCCTGATACACTGTTGGTGGGAATGCAGCCATTATATATAATAGTTTGGTGGTTCCTCAAAAAGTAAAACACGCATTTATCATATGACCCAGCAATTCTATTCCCAGCAATCGAAAACATATGCTTACAGAAAAATTGTACATGAATGTTCATAGTGTATTATTCATAGTAGCCAAAAAGTAGAAGCAACCCATGTATCCATCTACTGATGAATGATGGGTAAACAAAATGCAGTATATTCACACAATCAGATACTTGTCAGCCATAAAAAATACATGCTGGGAAGCGGACTTGGCCCACACATGGGAGGTTCGCAGTTAAAACCCCGGGCCTCCTTGACCCGTGTGGAGCTGGCCCATGCGCAGTGCTGATGCACACAAGGAGTGCCCTGCCACGTAGGGTGCCCCCGTGTAGGGGAGCCCCATGCGCAAGGAGTGCGCCCCGTAAAGAGAGCCGCCCAGCGCGAAAGAAAGTGCAGCCTGCCCAGGAATGGCACTGTATACACGGAGAGCTGACACAACAAGATGACGCAACAAAAAGAAACACAGATTCCCGTGCTGCTGACAACAGAAGCGGACAAAGAAGAACACGCAGCAAATAGACACAGAGAACAGACAACTGGTGTGGGGCGGAAGGGGAGAGAAATAAATAAAATAAATAAATCTTAAAAAAAAAAATACAAGCTACAACATGGATGAACCTTGAAAGCATTATATGTTGAGTGAAAGAAGACAGACATAAAAAGCCACTATTGTATGATTCATTTACATGCAATGTTCAGAATAGGCAAACCCATAGAGACAGAAAGTTGATTAGTAGTTGTCAGGGCTGGCAGGAGTAAGGAATAGGTGTGGGTCTCTTTTTGGCACACCGAAAATTTCTGACCTCAGATAGAAGTGATTGTTGCATGTTATTAAAGAACTAATAGGGAAACGGACTTTGGCCCAGTGGTTAGGGCGTCCGTCTACCATATGGGAGGTCCGCAGTTCAAACCCCGGGCCTCCTCGACCTGTGTGGAGCTGACCAAGCGCAGTGCTGATGCACGCAAGGAGTGCCGTGCCACGCAAGGGTGTCCCCCGCGTGGGGGAGCCCCCACGTGCAAGGAGTGCGCCCGTGAGGAAAGCCGCCCAGCGTGAAAAGAAAGTGCAGCCTGCCCAGGAATGGCGCCGCCCACACTTCCTGTGCCGCTGACGACAACAGAAGTGGACAAAGAAACAAAAGCAGACAAAGAAACAAGATGCAACAAATAGACACCAAGAACAGACAACCAGGGGAGGGGGGGAAATTAAATAAATAAATAAATCTTTAAAAAAAAAAAAAAAAAGAACTAATAGCCACTAATAGAAAATCCTGTATTTTCTAGCTAAAATAGAAAATCTTGTATTGTGAATTTTACCATAAAGAAAAAACATATAAATGTTAAATATGATTCTGTTTCTGTAAAACAAAAACCTCCAAAAATGTGTATTAAGTGCATATTTAAGTCATAAAGAGAATAAAACTAAAAAATCCGTAATTTTTATTCTATAAACTTTCGCATTTTTAGATTTTTAAAATATTGGCATCAGTTCATACTTACAATACTTTTACAATTATGAAAAAAATAAAAATAATGAAAAAGAAACTCAAGAGAAAAAGACTGTAAGCATGGGCAGTACAAAGCATGTTCTTGGGGAGCAGCTGTAGCTCAATGGATGAGAGCCTGTTTCCCACATATGAGGTCCTAGGTTCAATCCCTGGTACCTCCTAAAAAATAAAAATAAAAAATAAGCATGGACTTTCTGAATTAGGGTGTGAATTCTGTTCCTATAGATTTTGAACAACCTTTGAATTCACCTGCCCCAAACTCATCTGCCCCAAACAGCACAGGTATAGAGTTGTATAGGGAATTCATTGATAAATAATAACAACTTGTCAGCACTGCAGAGATCCTGTAACATAAAAATTTTTATGCCCATATTTATGAGTACATACCTGCCTAGCTGATCCACTAGCTTGCCTTACTTTTTCTGCTACTCCTCCTAAAAGCTGTACAAGTTTTGTCTGCTTCAAAAGTTCTTCTCTGAGTCCTTTTCCTCCAATTGAGAGGAGAGCACCCAAAACATGTTCATAACGGGCACCAAATTGTGTATCATGCAGGGCATCTTTCAGGAGCCTAATACAGAAAAAATATTTATGTCAGTCATTTCTAAGAACTAGATGAACATACCTCAGAAATCAATTTAACAAGTTCAATTTTCAGTATCCAAGAATTTCTTTTAAGCTATACAAACAAGTAAAAAGTCTCATTATTATAGAGCTATAATATGCCATATATCTTTGCAATAGAGGGTTTGTTATTCTTGCTGTTATTTCTAAGGAAATAAAAATTAGCTTCTTTATAATAATGCCTTCAATACAATATCTTGTAGCACAGCAAACAGTTTGGGCATACAATTTAGACTTAAAGTAAGTTATTCCTATAATTACCAGAAATAAAAATCAGGTATTACGTAAAATTTAAATCTTACCAATATAAATTGTGTGCTATCTGGATATTTCCCAATGCCCTGGACAGAAGGAAGTGCACTAATGAACTGTTCAAGTAAATTTCATATTTCAAAGCCTACATGTAATGGAAAATAAGAATTACTAATGGTCATACCCATCTAAATTGCTAAGAAAAATATTCAAAAGAGAAGCAACATAAAGCAAACATTACTCCTATTAATATAAGAAGATATTGATAAAAATTAAACAGATGATTAATTTCGGGCAAATTAATAAAATCACACAGAAAATTATAGTCTCAGGAATAACATTCATTTATCCAGAGGGGACATCCCTTACCAAGCTCCCTGCTTATAAAAATGGGGGAAGATTGGGGAAGGGGAAACCCAGTAAAAAAACTCACTTGCACAAACTGTGGAAGAAGATCTGTTAATTCATCATCACTAATGGCTTCAATCCAGGTCACAGCTAGGGACCTCACTTCCTGATCAGCAAATCTAGAAGAGTACCACAAGAAAATAAAATAAAAGATTTGACAGTGATTTCTTTTTAATGAGGCTTGTTTCCTGAAAACACAATCTCAGTCTGTGCCTTACAAAGGATACTCAAAATAGGATTCAAAAGCAATGGATTTCTTTTCTTTTTTCTTTTAGGAAGAAAATCTTAGTGCTATACAATATAGATCCAATTTTTGACTTGTTTAGAAACCTTAAGCTTATGAAAATTAATTTTGGCCCACATTATAAAAGTACTAAAAATTATTTAGCTATACAATAAAACCTTCTCTTTAGATTAATTTTAAATGATATGAAAATGCCTTTTTAATAACCTCAATGCAAAAGTTATGTTTGTATAGATATACATTTACACATTTATTATATTGAATTATTTTTATCATAAAACAAAGGGAAGTATTACCACAGGATAATAACTTACTAGAAAAACTGATAATAGTAAATAAATAAATGCACAGGTGGCTTACTTTGAATCAAGAAGCTCCAATGCAGTCAGTGGGTGCAATTGAGGCCACTGTTGAAGCAATGAGTAAGTTTTGGCAAGATTAACCCATTTCCAGTTTGGGGCACTTGCTAGTATTTTAGGAAGACAATTTGGGTATTTGAAGCAATAATAGCGTTTCTCCCACAAAAAGGCTTTATCTTCTTTAGAAAGTCTGCAAACATAATAGAATTAAATTACTTCTCAGTGGTTAATAATGGCATAGTTATAATCTCAAATATAAAAATACAAAGAAGAAATTTCTTCAGTTGGGACAGCCACTTTCTGGTAGAATCAATATTAATTCAAATATAAAAATGCAATATACAGTACACACCACTAACTGATCCTCGTTTGAGGATAGGAAGAAATCATTCTGCATTGAAGAAAGAGTCTTAGTTATGAAAATGAAGGATAATTCAGAACAAAAAATTTATTGAGCTATAACCAGATGCCAGGAACTAGAAATTAAGCGTTGAATAAGGGAAGCAGATTTAGCCCAAAGGATAGGGCATCCGCCTACCACATGGGAGGTCCAAGGTTCAAACCCCGGGCCTCCTAACCCATGTGATGAGCTGGTCCATGGCAATGCTAATGTGCTCAAGGAGTGCCGTGCCATGCAGGGGTGTCCCCCACATAGGGGTGCGCTCCGCAAGGAGAGCCACCCGGTGTGAAAAAAGTGCAGCCTGCCGAGGAGTGGCGCCTCACACACGGAGAGCTGATGCAGCAAGATGACGCAACAAAAAGACACAAATTCCGGGTGCCGCTGACAAGAATACAAGCAGACACAGAGAGCAGACGAGTGGGGTGGGAGTTGGGGGGGGAGGGGAGAGATATAAATAAATCTTTAAAAATAAAAAATAAAAGAGTTGAATAAGCAGAACTCATCCTGAGAGACAACAAAGATTCCATCCACTTCACATAAAATCAAATGCCATGCAAAAAAAAATGCTACTAGAAAATTTTATAAGATGATTATATAGCTCAATTGAGATATTCAAAATAAAAACTACTTGTTTAGATTCTAATTCTAATTACTTTAACCTTAATGACAAATGTTTATGAGAACGAAAATATTTCATTATTTTATAACCCATCCATCAACTTTTGAATATATAATGCATGCACATTACTAAAAAAATTCAAATTTCAGAGAAGTCTCTTACCCTCAAATTACCTTCCCTAGAGGCAACTGCCCAAGCTTGTGTATTCTTCTGGAGGTTAAGTCTATTCACACAGAAGCATACACATGGGTGTATATAGATTCTCTTTTTTCCTTTACATTAATGGTAGCACAATATAAACACTATTCTGCTCCTTGCTTTCTTCATTTAGCATATCTTACATATCAGTATATATAGCTATAAACTCATTATTAATAGTTACAAAGTACTCCATTGTAAAAACACATTGTAATTTAACCCCTATTGATGGAAATTTTTAATCAGTTCTCCAGTAAGCCAAGCAAATACTGCAATGAATAGTCTTCTTTCCATAAGCAGATATAAAAAGGGTTTTCTCTAAGATATATAACTATAAGTGGAATTGCAAGGCCATAGAACGTGCACATTGTTACCTTTATAGATTGTGCCAAAATGCTTTCTCAAAGTGGTTGTATCATTTTGTAACACCATCAATAGTATAATTCTTGTTTTTCTGTACCTTCATCAATACTTTTATGATGAGACATTTAAATTTTTGTAGGTCTGATATATATGAAATGGTGTCTTGTATTAATTTACATTTCCATGATTACTAGAGAGGTTGAACATCTTTTTGAAAGTTTAAAAGGCATTATATTTCTTTACCATAGAATTGCCAGTTCATGTTATTCATCTATCCTCCTACTGAAATGTTGGTCTTTTTTCTTTTTTTTTTTTTTTTTAATATTTATTTATTTATTTAATTTCCCCCCCTCCCCTGGTTGTCTGTTCTCGGTGTCTATTTGCTGCGTCTTGTTTCTTTGTCCACTTCTGTTGTCGTCAGCGGCACGGGAAGTGTGGGCGGCGCCATTCCTGGGCAGGCTGCACTTTCTTTTCACGCTGGGCGGCTCTCCTCACGGGCGCACTCCTTGCGCGTGGGGCTCCCCTACGCGGGGGACACCCTTGCGTGGCAGGGCACTCCTTGCGCGCATCAGCACTGCGCATGGCCAGCTCCACACGGGTCAAGGAGGCCCGGGGTTTGAACCGCGGACCTCCCATATGGTAGACGGACGCCCTAACCACTGGGCCAAAGTCCGTTTCCCTGTTGGTCTTTTTTTTTTTTTTTTCCCCTTTTTTTTTTCTCCCCCCCCCCACCCCCCATCTTGCTCTTTTTGCTGTCTGTGTCCATTCGCTATGTGATCCTCTGTATCTATTTCTCTTTTTGTCTTCTCTTCTCATCTTTCTTCTCTAGGATTCACTGAGATTCAATCCTGGGGACCTCTGATGTGGAGAGAGGTTCCCTGTCAATTGAGCCACTTCAGTTCCTGGTCTCCAGTGTTCTTCACCTTGACTCTCTCCTTCATCTCTTTTGTTGTGTCATCACCTTGCTGTGTGACTTGCTTGCGCAGGCACTGGCTAATCATACAGGCAGTTGGCTTGCCGTGTGGGCACTTGGCTCACCACTCAGGCACTGGCTCACCATGTGGCACTGGCTTGTCACACGGGAACTGGCTCACCACGTGGGCACTCACATGGGCACTTGGCTTACCACATGGGCGCTTGGCTCACCGTGCAGGCACCTGGTTCACCACATGGGCACTCATCTTACCACGCGGCCACTGGCTCACTGCTCAGGCACACTTTCTCTTCTTTTTCACCAGGAGGCCCCAGGGATCGAACCTGGGTCCTCCCATATGGTAGGTAGAGCCCTTACCACTTGAGCCATATCCGCTTCCCAGTTGTGGGTCTTTACCTTACTGACAGGAAAAGATTCTTTATATAGTGAGGAGGTTAACCTATTGATATTTATTATAGATACAGTTCCTGGTCTGTCTTTTGTTCACTGAAAAAGTTTGACTTGTCCAAATTTCTAAATTTTTATATAGTCATATAGGCTTTTCAAAAATTAAAAAAAAATAAAAAGAAAACTTCCCACATCAAGAACATTGCTAAATCATGAAGTAAACCAGGTCATTTAATAAAAGTCCTAAACTTAAGCTATGTGTAAGAGATACCAGGGCAAAATAGAATAAAAGGAGTATGCATACCCAAATGATGAATCTCTGTGCACAATGTCAAGAAGTTTCTCTTTCATATCATTTTCCAATGTTTCTAAGTTTAGCTGCTGAATAATCTTTCTCTCAACTGGAGGAGTTGTATAAATGATATCAAATGGAGAAGAAGGAAAATCAACCTTAAAATTTTAACACAAGATGGTCAAATTACGGCTGAATAGTACCACATTAACTTGTCTTTGAGAAAATTGATTTTTCTCAGTAATACGGATGACTTTTAGAATGAATATTAAATTATTGCTTCTTGCATTTTTGTTGAAAGTGGTTAGTATTATTCGTAATTCAACAGCACATATATTACTTGGGATGGGTACAAGTCCATTTTTTCAAAAATAAAAAATTACTTTTTTGGCATTTAAATTGAAGCTAAATTCTGAGATTAAAACAAGATCAATGAGGGTTCTTTGAAAATTCAACTCAAGTTATATACCCATACTTTTTATAAAGAAATTTAAATTTAAACTTCTCCACATGTCAAGAAGGACCATTACCTGTAGCACTATTCTTTCCATCACATATCCTTTTATAGGGACTGTTCCAGGAATAGGATTTGCATGTGATGAAGTCCAAAGATAGAGAAGCTTAGTTCCACATGTTAAAAACCTTCATGAACATAAAGAGAAGAATACCTGTGATTTTCATTTTAAAAATTAATTCAAAGCTCACAACACATGGTAATGAATTTGAAATGTTAGTATTCAAACATTTATTCAACATTCACTATATAAAAAGAATATCATATTTAAGAACATATCAGAAGGAGTCAATCTCCATAGTGTACTGAGACTTTAGGTAAACATATTGAAGAGTGGAGTAGGAACTATGGGAGGGAGAATGAAAGAACGTTAGGTTGGAGGAATGGAGTTGAAGACCCATAAGTCTCATGTCCCCAAAATAATTTCTATAAATACTAAGGCAAAGGACAGTCTTCAAAAGTCTTCTATGAAGGAATACATGTCAGGGTGGAGGATCTGGATTACAGAAGTGCTCCCAGACTTTTGCCATCTGAAAAAAATACATGCTGAGTAAAGAGTACCTACTTCATGGCAAAGCACTGATCATATGAGATGAAAAATTAAATCAGTGCCCTAGACCAGGGGTCAGCAAACTTTTTTTGTAAAGGGCCAGTGAGTAAATATTTTATGCTTTCAGGGCCATTCGTTTCTGCAACAAATTCTGCCGTTATAGTGCAAAAGTAATCGTAAACAATACATACATGAATATGAATGGCTATGTTTTAATAAAACTGCATTTAGAAACACAGGCTTTGGGCTGGAGTTTTTTTTCCTTTAAGACTTATTTTTTAATATTTATACCCCCACCCCCACCCCCCATTGTTTGTGCTTGCTGTCTGCTCTCTGTGTCTGTTTGTTGTATGCTAGTCTTCTTTTTTAGGAGGCATCGGGAACCGAACCCAGTACCATCCCATGTGAGAGGGAGGTACCTAATGCTTGAGTCACCTCTGCTTCCTGCTTGTTGTGCCTCTCGTTGTGTTTCCTTGCTGTGTTTCTTTGTTGTGTCATCTTGTTGCATCCTTTCCAAAACTCCTTTCTTAAGGTTTTCTCTTAGAGTACAAACAGAGCTTTTGTGCCTTTGATACATTATAATCTGCCATTTTTAGAACCACCCTCATCTCTACTAGATTATTTTAAAGCAAATCCTGATATTATTTCATCTGTAAATACTGTCATATATCTCTAAACAATAAACAGTATGTTTATTCAAACAGTTGGTATGTTTGAATCAGTATCCAAATAAGGTCCAACTCTTGTATTTGGTTGGCATGTCTTTTTAGGACTCTTTAATCCAGGGACCAGCAAAATCCAGCCTGCTACCTATTTTTATAAACAAAGTTCTATTAGAACATGCTCATTTGGTTCATGTATTATCTATGGCTGCTTTTGTTTTTGGATTTGCAACAGAGACTCTATGGCCTACAAAGCCTAAAATATTTTCTATCTCATTCTTATAGAAAAAGTTTGCTGACCCTTGTTTTAATCTATATATACTCCCTGCTTTGTTTTAATTGTTTATTTGCTGAAGAAACCAGGTCTTTTATTCTGTACAATTTCCTATAGCCTGAATCTCACTGACTGTATCCCTCTGGCATCATTTAACATGTCCCTCTATGTCCTGTATTTTCTGTAAAGTAGAAGTTAGATCAAGAAACCTGATCTGATTTGGTTTAGTTTTTTGGTAAGAGTACTTAATATTCAAAGATGCTTTGGTATACTACTCCCTTTTGCATCAAATAAGGAGACACACATTACTTGGATTATCTCTCTTTTTGTGATGTTAAGATTAATCACTTTGTTCAGATGGTGTCATCCTAAACCATCCATTATAAAGTTCCCAAAAAGCTTTTTGCTTAATGGTTTTAAGCAGGTATTGATGTTCACTGACTACGTCAGTGATTCTTAACCAGAATGATTTTGCCCCAAGTAGACATTTGGCAGTATCTGGAGACATTTTCAGTTGTCATAACTTTAGAGTGATAGTGGCATCTAGTGGGTAGAAATCAGAGACGGTACCAAACTCCTACAATACACAGGATAGTTCCCTGACAACAAAAAATTACCTGTCTCAAAATAGCAAAAATGCTGAAGTTGAGAAACTCTGCCCTAAATCTGTAATTTCCATAAGGGTTGCAAAATGGCAATATTCTAATTTTATCTTCCTTCTGCATTTATTAACTGGAATTTTTCTATTAAAAAATATCTCACATCAATTATTTGGTAACTCTGAGGCAAAACTATAAGAAAGGAAAGTTAAAGGCTTGATTCTTTTTGTTTATTTAATTTTCAGAAAAATGAGTTGAGAACTCATTTGTTATTTGGGGCTGACTGAAATACCCAAGTCATTTGTCTTCCATGATATTGACTTCATTGATTGCACTACTCAGAAAAGTCTGAGCTTAATGCCACCTATTCAATGCTTTAACAGCAGAGTATTTGATGCAAACTATTTGTCTAACAGAAGTTAACTGTCCTTCATCTTATAGTCCCTTGATTTTTAAAAGAATGCTATGTTGTTCACCTAAAACAAAAACAAAAACACTACTAGACAACTAGATAAGAGAAGTGGCAAAAAAAGATGGTAATTCTCTCATGAAGCAAAGAAAGACTCAGAGCATTCAAGAGTAGGAGAGTTTTCAGAACTGACTTATATATTAAAGTAAATGGTAATAGCAATAGCATTTAATTTTCTCATATAGCTACTCCCTGATATTAATTTGTCAAATAGTTGAGAATACAATTTCCTTCTTTCATGATATCAGGATAGTCTGCTTTAGAGAAGTTATGGGTTATTCTAGCAAGATATTCTAAATATACACCATTAATAATAATCTCTTCAATGGCTTTTTTCTAGCCTTTGGTGGCTCAGAATTATTTCAGGTGTCAAATAAAACTGGAGCCCATCAAAAGGTAAAGATTAAAAAAATTTATACTACTTCCTCAAATATGGGAGAAGTGATAAAAACAAAGTAAAATATATGAAAATATAGGAACAAATGCTATATTAAAGTATATGGGGAACAAATATTTAGAGAGAGTAGTAATAGAAAAAAATTTGTGGTCAGTGCTTTGACTATCACATGAGATGAATAAATGATTACTAAAAAGATCATACTGTTTGCCATTTAAGAATAAAAAGGAAGCAGAACTAGATGAGCAGAATTTTTTCATTCTAAATTTTAAATTTTTTTATATTAGGTTAACAAGACTAGCTATTAAAATCATTTATGAAACTGTACCACGGAATGGAATGTCTCAAAAGATAAAGAGCTGTAACTAAAAACAAAACAAGTGTTGTGGTATCAAATCAATTTGAGGGTCAATAGAGGATAATAGTTAAGAACTCAGACTCTGAGGCCAGAATGGCTGGTTCAGATCCCAGTCTACCACTGTGATGGTTAGGTTCATGTATCAACTTGGTCAGGTAATGGTGCCCAGGTGTTTGGTCAAGCAAGCATTGGCCTAATTGTTACTTTGAGGACATTTTTTGGACTTAAATCCCCAGTAAGTTGACTGTATCTATGGCTGATTACATCTACAATCAACAGAGGAGAATGCCTTCCACAATGAGACATCTCATCCAGTCAGTTGAAGGCCTTAAAAGGAGAAGTGATTTCAGCGGTCAGAAGAGAGAATTCCCATCTCTACTTCAGCCAGCTAGCTTCTCCTGAAGAATTCATCAAAAACCTCTATTGGAGGTCCCAGTTTGCAATTTGTCCTATGAAATTTGGACTTGTGCATTTCCATAGTAGTGTGAAACAATTTTACAAAGTCTTATATTTACAGATATCTCCTGTTGGTTCTGTTTCTCTAGAGAACCGTAACTAATACAATCACATATTAGCTAAGTGCCTTGGGGCAATTAATCCCTCTGAACTTGATTTTCGTCTCTGTAAAAGGGGATAATAGCACACCTACTTCAAAGGATTGTTGTGAGGAGTATAAGAATATGTGTAAAGCATTAAGAATAATACTTAGCATAGAGTAAATGCTATATAAGTATTTGCATCACAGTAATATTAACTATTTAACACAGTTAAATTTAACTATTAAACACAGTTAAATAAGCTTCTTGACTGCATAACTTTAGACTTTAATATGCTAATGTGTATTATCAATCTCTGAAATGAAACATATCCCCACTCATTCAATTTTTTAAAGGAAAACACTTGATCATCTCATGATACATATTATTATTTAAAACGTAATTAGAATATTCAACTGAAAGGCCAAATAGGTATCCCAATAGTGATAAATAGGCACAAAGCTCAAAATAAATTACTTTACCCCTAGGATAAGAAAATGAATCCCTCCATATTTTTTTGCACTCATGTGCGGCCACTGGAGATCAAAGGTCAAGGGCCCAGAGCAGTAAGAACTACATTAGTCAGGTAAAGAGAATGAAAGAAAGAGATAATGTACAAGGGTAGACTCCTTGAAACTGAAGAAGGAGTGGAGGGGATGAGAACAGGGAAAATGGAGTTGTTTCATTAATATTAAGGGGACTTATAAGACAGTGGTGTTATATCAGTAATACAGTGCTTCACATAAATGACAGACTTGCCTGTTATTTTTCTCCTGGAATAGTGAATGGCAAATAATCTTTTGCGTACTCATACAGATATGTTTGGTCTATAGCAGAATAACTTCGGTTTCCTCTGATCTGTATCTCTGAACTGACCTCCTTTTATAACACACTGGAAAAATTGAGGCAGCTCAGTAGCTTTTATGTCACTATTCCCCACCTCATCCTCCAGCCAATTTGAATGCTGCAGATGTGTTCACAGTAACTCATCATCACAACTCAATAACACTCACCTTTTAAAGTCAAAAAGTGGTAAAGAAACTTTGCCCAAAGCTTCTGGCCCCTTTCTCTGCTTATTAGAATCAGGGGAACTTCCACTGCTCTGATTTAAAATTCCAAAAAGAGTAAGATGAAGAAGTGATTCTAATGGCAATTGTGATATCTGGATGGGAAAAATGATTCTACAGAGAAAAAAATATGTTAATAGAAAGAACAAATCAGGTTAAATGTGAAATTTAACCTTTTAATGAGACTGAAAATTTGAGGTATTTTACTTGACTTATCAAATTATCTTTAATACTGAATAATCTTTAGCTAAATATCAAGCTTGGCTAACTTAGATACCGTTTAAAAAATTTATGTAGACAAATTTTACTATGGTATAAAATTTTAAATATAACATTTTTTTCCATTAAAACTTTTGTCAATGCCTTTTATTCAAGACTTGCAGTGTCAATTTCCAGACAAATAACAGTAGTCATTTTTATTTCCATTAGGAAAAATGAGACAATCATTTGAGTATTTCTGTTTTAGAATATATTTGTGCATATATACACAGACAGACATATATGCTTACCAGTGCATTTTTTTTTTTTTTAAGTCTGGAAGGACCCATAAGGTCAAAAATGTTCATTCTAGGAAGGTCATTAGATGGGAAGTGTTGAAAATAAGGTGATACTTTTTACACTTTATACATTTTGTATCATTTTATTGCTTTCACAGAAGTACTAATTTTGTATTTAAAAAAAAATAAAAGGGAAAAAGAAACTATTTAACAAATGAGGAACAAAAAGTAAAAAGTTCTACAATTGCCTATCTGCCTTAATACTGAAAGAGTTCTCTCTTTGAAATTTTTAAAAAATATTAACAGTTCAAAATGTTATCTTGTACATGGATTTAAGAGAACTTTTTTGTTACCTGTAATTAAGAGTCATGCTTCATACATACAATGTTACAGAATAAATAATAAAGTATTCAGTCATAAAACACCATCTTCCTAGGCGAACTACACTTAAATTTTTTTCTTTAACTTAAAGAATTAGTGGCATATTTCTTCAATTTAACTATGTGGAGATTAAAGAGTATTTCAGAATTTTTACTGAGAATTTCAGTTTGTTCATAGAATTATATCTGGAAGAGACCTTACTAAGTCAGCAAAAATTTAATGACTTTCTATGGAAATTGTAATTAAAATGAAATCTAGGATGCATACATGAATAAAGTAAAGCACAGGATATAGTGAAAGAATAAAAAACTAGAAATTTCACTTACAGTTCATCCCATTTAATAAGATAGAAGAAATTCTTATAAGTGCCAACCTTCTTGGATTGAATAGGTTTAAAAAGATCCTTTCCATTGTGAGACAGGGAGCATATCAAGTAGTATTTTTCATAACTGAAAAAAGAATTTAATTTTATTCTTATTTTGATGATACAAATTAGCTAACTAATACAAATGCTTATTATAGTAGTCTATCCTCAAATTGACTATTTGAAATAATTTGGTCATCATTCATCTGAATTATTGGAAATTCATCTGAAGTTCAACCATTGCAAATTCTATGAAAATAGAGAAGAGGTACAGCAAAGAGAGTATAGAGCAGAGTATCTGTTCCTATGTGCCAGTCTAAGGGGGTGTTATAATGACATCAGTTAGAGAATTTATTTCAATTTTCTACTGAGTTACAGTAACTAACTTTAGATTTTAGTTGGATGACATTGAATAAGTTGGATGACATTGAATAAGGTAAATTCTAGGAAGAAAAGTACAAAACATTGCCTTCTGTGGGTACCGTTTTCCTTTGCTAAGTCAATGAAACAGAGTCAGCTAATCATATTAACAGTGTATGGACCTGACTTGCACTGAGCCAGTATTCCCAATCTATTGGGAGGCTTCCACAGATGGTGGTGTATTCTCTCATCAGATAGCAGTGACTTAGTCCCTAACTGCCACAAGTATATAGTGGTAGATACAATCAGGCAATCCTCTAAGGCATGAGTCTAAGGTTCAATAAAACTGTATTCTACTAGAACCGTAACACCCCTAGGCTTATATGTTAACATTTTGTTCATATATATACAAGATTTGAAATATATTTCAAATCTAATCTCACTGGTTCACAAAAACACTCCTAGCAAATTATTATTTTTTTTCTATTTCATTCCATTTGCCCTTATTTACTTCAGCATTTTATTAACTTTCTTTCCATCTTAATTATCACTATTCTGTATTTTCTTTTATTAGATATCTGTCCTCCTCATTAGTGTCCCCAAATTTATTTGTGTGTGTTTCTTTATGTATGTGTGTATATAGAGAAACAGAAGGTATAATCCTTACATTGATTTATTTAAATACCAGTAGTACTGATTTAAATGCAAATTCCACAAGGATGGAGATTTTCTGCTGTCTGTTGACTGCTACCTCCAGCACTAAGAACAATGTGCACAGTTGGTACTCAATAACTAGTCAATGACAATAAATAGTCATTGAATGAGATATTATATTATTTATTATTATATTATTTTTACCTAAAACCGAATTTAAGCCAAATCTACGTTTGGTACCTCTTTACTAGATTTCACATTATTTTATAACATTAAGCTATTATGAAACAATTTCATTAAAAACAGTCATTTCAGACTGTTCACAGTTTATATTAGTCACTTCCAAATAAGTTGAAATTGGCAAACATTTACTATAATGTCTCTATGGCATTGATAGAAAGAGTCAAAAAAGGAAAATCCATATTAACTTAATAGAAGAAATAAGCTTTTGTAGACTTGAATGCCTACCAGTCAATATACTATGAAATTTCAAAAAGTATCCAGAAATGTCGTCTTATTACACTGATTCTAAAGGAAAAGCAGAAAGAAAAGCAGTCTGAAATTAACTAATTTATTAGTTAACCTTTGCCTTTTTACAATTCTTCATATATTTTCCTGCCCTGGTTTTTACCAGTTTAACTTTAAATATCTCTATAAAATTTTTATGAAAAGCACAAGGGTATTTGGTGATTCTTGTATTATTCATTTAAATACCAAGATAAAGTGGTGTGGACATTTTATATTCTAGAATAACTTCTAGGTAAAGAAGTGCATATTTTCTTTTAAACAGCTACTTACTTTGATACCCAGTTACTTGAAATTCCATGTGCAGCAAAAATAGTAAACTGGAGCTGCTCTGTTGCAGTCCATGCTTCTTTGATATTCCTGCTACTTAAGGCACAGTCTGCAGGGCTCCTACCATAATTTGCATGGAGTCTGAGAAGATCATAAATTGCTGCAGTTAATTGGTCCATGCTTACTTGGATAGGATTTTCAGGATTCAGTGAGCCTAAATTTAAAGAAAATGTCAATATAATTCTCTGAAAAAGCAACAATTATTGCTAAAAATTAAAGAACTTAAAAACATACCCCTAGTTGAATTCTTGCTAGTCTCTGCTCCTCCAGACAGTGAAGTTACCTGCATACATGCACACAAATTGGCCAGATATAATATAAAATGTTTACACTTGGTTTCAATACATCTAATTAAATGCCATGTCAAAGAAAACATTCCCAGGGGAAACCTCCCAAAAGTGTCTGTGGAATTAATAAAACAATAAAGAATATAAAGAAAGTGAAAAACCCAAACCAAATAAACATTGTTTTTACTATCAAGAAAATCACAAAGTAACTGTAAATTACTTCAAAATATCATAGCACAACAAAATCTGCCTCATTAAACCAACTAAGTAATTAATTTGAAACTCAGAAGATAAATATACTAATACAATATTTTATTTTCCATTAGCTGCTCTGCTGTAATTATAAGACTATCCTTAAAGAAAAGAATCTAGAACTCTACTCCCATTTGGTGACTCAAAAAAGCTCTTATAATTATTAAACTTGAGCTCCCCTCTCACCCACTCTCTGCTCCTTTATCCAGGAAATGAGTATAATGAATAGAAGACTCAGACAACATTAGAACCATGGTAGCTGATGACTTCCAAGTGATTTCATGAACACCTCCATCCAAAGGAAGAAGTGGTAGCTATTACCCTCCAGATGCCTCAGTCCCAGTAGCTACCATAGACCTCCCACTTCCCCAACAAACTCATTCATGCCAGAGTTCTTTCTCTACTCAGAAAGGGTCTCCATTCTGGTTTCAATCCATTCAATGCCAGCTCTCATAAAGCTCTTTCAGGCAGCCCATACATTCTTAGGTATCCCCCAGCTTACCATATAACTGACTAAATCAACTAAAAAATGAAAGCCAAAGTTAAAATCATAAAATTTTGTTCAGCAGAAGGCAAAAATCTCCCAGTTTGAGGGATAGATGCTTACGTAAGTACATATTTACATGTAACAAACTGCCAGTTACTTAAAAATACTCACGTCAGCACTTTTACTTCTTGGAAGATTAACTGCTCTCTTTAGCTTCTTTACTGATTCTGTAATGGCAAGAGTCTCTACACCATCTAAAGCACTACAGATTTTTCTTACAGTTTTAATTACTTGATCTACTGCTCGGTGCTGGTTCTTTAAAGATAAAAAGTAAAGTAAACATTAGTATGTGAAATTTAAAGGACCAATTTCAAAGATGAAGTCAGAAACTAGGTATTTTAGATGTGCCTGAGAACAGATAATCTTTAATATTTTGTGATGAAAAAAAAATACTAAAACATGGTTAATTTTCACCTTGACTATCACAACTATTCACATGAAAATGCCATTCATTTCAAATTAGAGTCAGAAGCAAAATCAATAAATTACTAACAAATTATTAAATCATTAAATAAGAACCTGGAGGAAAGTGGATGTGGCTCAACCAGTTGGGCACCCGCCTACCTCGTGGTAGGTCCCAGGTTCGGGTCCTGGTGTCTCCTAAAGAAGACAAGCAGATGCCCATACCTGCTACAATGAAAGGTAGACACTGCATCCTGCTGCAATGAGAGCTAGATGATACATCCAACTGCAATAAGAGCTACATGCCCACACCTGCCGCAACGAGAACTAGATGCTGCACCCCAATGCAATAAGCAGATGCCTAAACAAGCAGATGCCACAAGCGAGCAGATGCCACAGCCTGGTTGGGAGCGGATGTGGCTTGAGCCGTTGGGCACTTGCCTCCCACGTGGGAGGTCCCGGACTTGGTTTCCAGGGCCTCCTGGAGAAGGCAAGCAAACAATGAGCAGACAGACAAGAGACCCATCTGGGAGTGGGAGGGATAAATTATAAATGAATGAATGAATGTAAAATAAATCTTTAAAAAAAAGAGAAAAGAACCTGGAGTTATCTTTTTAATAATAGCAAGCAAAAATAATTTTATCTCCTTTTAGAAAACACACTTTAGTTGTTATAGAAGTTACTGTGTTGCAAGGTTAGGACTTCATTCTGTTAAATTAGAATCATGGAGGTGAGGACTTTTCATTGCTGCTATGGTATCTGTCTTGTGGCTTCAGCTTTTTCACGGCAGATTTTTATTTCCACTCCACTGGACTCCCTTCCCCCATCTTGTCACACGGTCATAGGTCATAGCTTAAAACTAAGATGATGTCAGAGGGAATCAGCACACTTTTGGCTGAGGCTCCACTTTTGTTTCCAGTCTTTCTAAATGTAACTCCAGGAAACTAGAGATGCATAAGTGTTTTTTAAATTACAATGATCAGGACACGGTATGCTACCCTCAGGAGTTCTTCGAAGACCAAGAGTTATTTCCCTGTAGAATGGGATCTAGAGCCCAGAGCTCGTTATAACAACAAGTATCCCCAGCAACATTCTCCAGGGCCAGAGATCAGGGCTAGCTGGGGGCATGCACTCAGGGTTGCTCTTGGCAACCCGCCCTCACCGAGCCACCTAGCTTTCTCCTACAGTTATCCTTTTAGTCTCACTTGGGAATAATTTCCACATTAAAAAACAGCAATCCTTCTCTCCCTTCCACAAAATTTAGTATCAAAAAACAAATTCTTCAGAGGTTGGTCCCATATTAATAACAATGGGCAACAGCTACTAAAAGTGAGGCAAATTTTAGGCATCATTTGTACCTATATTACCTTCTGTATTAGGCAGCCAAAGGGGTGCTGATGCAAAATACCAGAAATTGTTTGGTTTTATAAAGGGTATCTATTTGGGGTAGGAGCTTACAGATACCAGGCGATAAAGCATAATTTACTTCCCTTACCAAAGTCTATTTTCAAGAGTTGGAGCAAGATGACTGCCAATGTCTGTGAGGGTTCAGGCTTCCTGGGTTCCTCCCTTCCAGGGTCTTACTTCTCTCTGGGTTCAGGGTTCCTCTCCTCCTGGGGCTTGCTTTTCTTTCCTCTGTATGCTTACTATCTGGGGCTCCAGCTTAAGGCTTTAATATCAAACTCCAACACCAAAACTCCAACATCAAAAACTCTCAACTCTGTCCTTTGCCATGCCTTTTATCTGTGAGTCCCCACCCATCAACATCCTAATGATGTGGCCCTATCAAAGCCCTAATCACAATTTAATCATGCCCAGGTACAGACCAGTTTACAAACATAATCCAATATCTATTTTTGGAATTCATAACTATATCAAACTGCTACACCTTCCTTCTATAAGTTTTGTCTGGCTAAAGAATTTCCTTGAAGACAATCTTCTGTACCATTTAACCACAGTTGATTTCAGGAAGATTAAAAAAATACATATGAATAAATATTATAAAATCATTTACCTGATAAGAAGGATTTAAAAATCCTTCTACACTTCCCCCCATCATCCTTTTAAAGTACCTAACTCATTAAGAAACATTCTTACATAACTAATCCATCAAACATTTATGCCAAGCTTAACATGCCAAGTTCTGTTAGAATGAGTTGAAACTCAGTACTGTACCATCCTTAAAATTTTAAAGTTTTCCATCCTTGAGGCTTGGCTAACATAAACTGAATGTTCCCTTCACCTCTGTGCTTAAATGAAGCCACCTCATTTTCTCAAACATCCAATTACACTGTAGTCTTCAGGGCCTGAAAATCTTTTTTTCTAGCTTCCCCTTTGTCCTTACTTCACTTACATTTCTGTTTACTTTTACTCCTCCACCATTCCATTCCATTCTCCTATACTATTAATATTCTTAAGCATTTTTCATTATTGTCTATCAGTTCCAACTCCATCTTTTTCTGGTCTTTGTAATAATGGAGCTAAACTATAAACATTTCTCCTTTGACAGATGGCGCAATGTCACATTTGTCAATAGAGGGCACCAGAGGGACACCCCAAGCCAATAGCAGCAGTAGTACATTTCCCATCTGTGTTCCAGCCTTCCATTTTTTATTCAGCGTGGGATCCCAGGGGTCTTCAAAGATCAGTTCTAGCTGCACCCTCAGGCCATGCTCTCCCAATCTGACAATCTCTGGCCAAAGCTATCTGGCAAGTTTCTTCGCTGTAGGCAACCTGTGTGCTCCTGTGATAGCCCTACTCTCTTCTAAGAGGTTGAATTTCCATCTGGGAATGAGGAGAACCCTCTCAGAAGTCCTTGGTTCCTTTACTGTCTGTCCACTTTCCCTCAGTCTAGAGGTGATAGCTGCTTTTTTGCACCTGCTACTTCTGGACTCCTTACAGCAGGGTTGGCAGACCTTTTCTGTAAAAGGCGATGGTAGATACTTGAGGCTTTGTGGACCATAGTCACTGTTGCAACTCAACTCTGCCATTAAAGTGTGAAAAGAGCCAGACAATACATAAGCAAATGAGTATGTCTGTATTCCAATAAAATTTTATTTACAAAAACAGGCAGTAGGCCAGATTTGGCCAGAAGGCCATAGTTTGCCAGCAGCTCCTGTCTCTTTTAGCCCTTTTAGTAATTAACCACCTTTCACTAATTGATAATACTTTAACTTTCCCTGTTCAAATAACTAGTATAGTTATGTCTCCTAATGAACCCTGACTACCTTGCCACTTGAATGTGGTCTTTTTCCCCAGCCCTCACCATATTTTTACTGAGTATTTATCTGACTGTGTATTGTAACACGTCCCAGTGACACTGATGTCAATGGAAAAATCACAATTATTTTCAACTCCCAAATTGTATCCTATCAGAACCTTTATTACATGTAATACTCTGACCACAACCTCCTTTGCTTCCAGTCCTTACACCCTCATTCTGACCAAACCTGTTCTTTTCAGAGTCTTCTCTGCTTCTTCTATCAGGCAACTGAGCCCTTTGAAAGAAAATCCCACAACCGCACAGATTCAATAACTCCAAATTTCAGCAGGAAGCTCCATCCATCTAACATTCCTTTTACGTGCCCTTGGTCAGCTCTTTCTCTCACTTCCCTTAGAATAGTAAACCAAACCATTTTCCTTACTTCATAATCCCTACTGCCACCCTAACTTTCTTTTTAGCAAAAATGAATTACATTTTATTTCTAGAAAACTAAGTCCAGGAAGAATCAAAACTTCTTAAAATCTACCCAAGAGAAATTAAAACATATATACACAACATGGAAGAACCTCAAAACAGTATGGTAAGCAAAAAAAGCCAAAGGCAAAAGACTATATAGTATGATTCCATTTCTATGAAATGTCTAGAAAAGGCAAGTCTATAGAGCAGAAAGCAGATCAGTAGTTTGGGGCTGAGACTGAGAATGGAGATTGACTGCAAAGGGAACTTTTGAGAGTTAAAGAAATATTCTAAACTAGATTTTAGTGACAGTTGTACAACTCTAGGTTGATTCAGTAAAAGTTATTGAATTATAAACATATAATATGCAAATTTTATGGTATTTAAATTGTACCTTAATAAAGTTATAAAAAATAGGATGGGGAGTCACTATTTTAGATAGGATGATCAATAAGGAGCTCTCTGATAAAATGACATTTGAGCACAGATCTTAATGAAATGAAGGTATGAGCCATGCAGATATCTGGGGGAGAACATTAAAGTAGGAGAACTATAAGCACATGGGTCCCCGAGAGGGGAGTATATCTGCAAGAAGATTAACAGGAACAAAGGAGGAAAGTAGGAGGGGAGGCCAGATTAGAAAATACTGGGTCAGACTGTGTTGGACCGTGAAGGCACAATTAGGGCCTTGAATTTTACTAAGTGAGTTGGTAAACAGGATTTTGAGCAGAAGAGTGGCATGATCTAACATTTTTTGAAAGGTTTATAAATTTAAAAATTAACCTTTGCAAAGAACCATCTTTTGCCTTTGATTTTCTCTTATTTTACATTTGCTTTCTTCTCTGTTCTTTTTTTTAAATAAACTTTTTATTTTGAAATAACTTCAGATTAACAGAAAATTTGCAGAAACAGTACAGACAGTTCCTGTATAACATTAAGGGAAACATCTTATATAACCATGTTACATTTATCAAAACTAAGACATTAAGACTGGTACAGTCCTATTAACTAAACCCTAGAGCTTATTCAGATTTCACTAGTTTTTCCCTTAATGTCCTTTCTCCCTTCCAGTATACAACTCTGGATACCACACTGCATTAATGGCATTTTTAAAAGATCATTTTGGTTGTCATTTGGAAGAAAGACTGTAGAAGGACAAGAATAGAAGCTGTGACACTAGTAAGGAAATTCTGCAATTGACTAAGGCTGTAGCATTGGTAGTGAAAAGGAGTCACAATATGAATGTATTCTCAAGGTAGAGCTGACAGGAATTAGACTGAATATGAGATGTGAAAGCTCTTTCTCTTGAGATGTCAAAGATGATTCCAAGGTTTTGGTCTGAGCAAATGAAAGGACTTAATAAATGAGTTGCCATTTGTTAAGGTGGAAAAGACTAATAGAGAAGAGATATGTGGGATAATACAAAAATTCAAATTTTGTACATCTAAAGTTTGAGATGTTAATCAGACATTCATATAGGGATGTCAAGTAATAGATATTTAAGTGTGGAGTTGAGGGAAGAGGTCAAGACTGAAAATTCAAATTTCAGAGTCATCACCATATTTAGGGTATTTAAAGATAAGAGACAAAGCAAGGTATAGACAAGACCAAGGTTCTTGTCTGTATATTCCAATGTTTAAAGGTGAGAAAGATATGTAGATCATAAGAGGAAGCTCCAAGT